>NW_015152433.1:37290-40554 GCF_000732505.1 Cyprinodon variegatus
ACAACCACCAGCAGGACCCCTGTTTTTTTTTTTAAATGTGCTCATTCGGGGGACAGAGCTGAGCATTAAAAGAACAGAAAGCCGCACAGCACTTGACCTTTGACCCCTAGAGAACTTTGTAAAACCACACCCCGTGGTGAAAACCAATCCTCTGAGATAACCCGCTTTCAACTTGAACTTTTAAATAGGAAAGATTTAAAATTGAGCATTAGACTGCATTCACACACTGGGATCCACACACTGCACCTCCAGAACCAGCGGAGCAAGTGGAGCTCCTTTCCCCAGAGTCGGAGCACTCTGGGCCCGCATCAACCTCCGTGGAGCAGCCCCTGGTTCTCCAGAACCCACATGATGTCCCACACACCACCACAATGATCCTCTGTGTCTGACTTGGGACCCCTTTGTCCCACCTCACCCCTCGCCAAACGCTCCGATAACGCCGTAAAAGTACTCACATCTGGCCATATTTGGCCCCCTTTGTCCCACCTCACAGCACTATCCAGCACTCAGTTAAAAACACGAAATCCACCCAAAATTCCAACTTCAGACCGACTTCTGGCACGCCAGAAACCAAAGGCAAGACTGCCCCCCAGTGTGTCTGCTATATATTGCAAATGCACTCCTGTGGCCCACTTGGGACCCTCCTGGCACTGTGAAACAACTACCCGGGTGGCCCAGTTGCCCTTCCTGCCACGGGGGACCCAAACGGGCCAGGAGTCCGGATGACAAATAGGACACTTCGGTCACTTTTTCTGCGGCTTCTAACCGGAAGAGTGAAGTTTTCAGACACCCGGGCGCATTTTTGAGAGTTTTTTGAAAAATTCCTGGGGCCAAACCGGAGGCCCCAGGGTCCGGGGACCTGGCCCTAAAAATAGAGCAAGGCCTGGTGACCCTTATGCCCGGGTCACCCGATTTTTCACGCCCACCCTGAGCCCGGGGCGGACCCCCAAAGTGGGCAAAGTTTGACAAAAATTTTTTTGCAAGTTAGAGTGCTGTTTCCGAAACGACCACCAGAGGTCTCCAGAAACAATGTGGACAGCTCGGTAGTTCTTTGCATGGGGACATTTTGCCGCAAAATTAACGGGACATTTCCTAGGCCCCGGGAACTCGGGTCGAGATGAGGCATTTGGGGGTGGGACATTAGGTTGCACTGGGACCGAGACAAGGCTGGGCATAATTGAATTGGTCCTCCCGTATTACTTTTGAATTAGACAGAAGTCGGCATCAACCTTACCAGGGGCCCAGACATAAATAGGCACTTCGCCATTGACACCGGGAAGCACCGGAGCATCCCACATGGCTGGGCACAATTGAATTGGTCATCCCCTATTACTTTTGAATGGGAAAAAAAGTCGGCATCTGCCTTACCAGGGGCCCAGACATAAATAGGCACTTTGCCGTTGACACAGGGGCGCATCGNCCTTACCAGGGGCCCAGACATAAATAGGCACTTTGCCGTTGACACAGGGGCGCATCGGAGCATCTGACATGGCTGGGCACAATAGAACGAGCCATGCCCTATTACTTTTCAATGGGAAAAAAGTCAGCATCTGCTTTACCAGGGGCCCAGACATAAATAGGCAATTCGCCGTTGACACAGGGGCGCATCGGAGCATCTGACATGGCTGGGCACGATAGAACGAGCCAAAATGTATTACTTTTGAATGGGACAGAAGTCGTCATCAACGCAAATTGGGTTTTTCTTCAAAGTTTCACCACCTTACCTGGGTCACAGCGACCCGACAGCAACAAAGGATAAACACCTGGTCATATTGAAGCACTGGGACACAAGGCAGCACGTTAAAGCGCATTTCTTTTAAATTTTAACCATTTTTGGGATTTTTCCTCAAAGTTTTAACACCTTACCAGGGGCAAAGCCTCCCACATGCATTAACCCAGGGACAGAGGGCTGCATTAAACCATAGGGACATAATGTCCAGAGTATAAATAATGGAGGAAGCATCTCTTAAACAGCGACTCTTTTATTTTTTTTTACAAAATTGGTACAAAAGTAGAAAAGTGTTGAAAAACACTACAATAAAATATAAAACACAGCAAATGCACAGCAATCTGCATGCCTATTTACATAAAATACAACATTTACATATAATTTACATTAAAATTATTATTTACTTAGCCTTATTTTCTGTATTTCTTCCGCAGCTGTGGGGTTTTCTTAATGATCCGTCTACGCAGTCTATACCGCTCCATCGGAGTGGCATTCTTTGTCCTGAGGCGTGTTATCAAAGGAGTGCGTTGTATCGATGACCTGCCCTGGCTGGATGATGCGGTGACCTGGGCCGGTGTTGTGCTTCCCTGGGCCGGTTCCTCGGTGCCCTGGGCCGGTTCCTCGGTGCCCTGGGCCGGTNCCCTGGGCCGGTTCCTCGGTGCCCTGGGCCGGTTCCTCGGTGCCCTGGGCCGGTGGTGGTGGTTGTGGGCTGCCCTGGGACATTGGGCTGTCCTGGCTCGATGGTTCCTCCTGGCCACGCCGGGACAGTGGGCTGAACCGGGCCGGTGTTAGTTGTGGGCTGAGCTGGGACAGTGGGCTGAGCTGGGCCGGTGGTGCCTCCTGGCCCGGTTCTGGGCTGCCCTGGCCCGGTTCTGGTTTTGGGCTGCCCTCGCCCGGTTCTGGTTTTGGGGTGGCCTGGCTCAGTGTCTGGACACTTTATGCCAATAGCATACCCTTTTTCCTGTTTTTTTCCCCCCGGTCTCTTGTTCTTCTCCGCTGGAGGACTCCGACATGGCTAGGAGACCCTGTTGTGGGTGGGACACAAAGTCATCCTCATCAGGGTCCCCAGATGGCTGGGTGGCAAGCTCAAACTTCTCCCGGATCTCCGAAAGTTGAGCAGCATCCAGGTGGAGAGAGTAGTATTTGTCCGCCGTTAACGTGTCATGGCACATTGTTTTAGATATTATCTGACGAGACTTTGGAGAGAGAACGTTTCTGGCCTGGAGAAAAAAAACACAAAAAAATGGAGAAAGTTGTTAAATACTTTACTTTTTTTTTTTAAATAAATAAATAAAATCACTTACATAAGTCGCAATAGTTGTCCTGAAGTGGGTGAACGTAGGACATCCGGGTAACCCCATATCCGCCCACGCCGCTTGCATTGGACCGAGCAGCTTCTCCATCGTACCATGGCTCCCCGAGAAAAAGACGCGATCCGTTTTAGGCTGCAGCTTGTCCCGGATGTCGACCCACCGCTCGACCCAGGAGAATTCCTCTGACGTGAGGAAGATCTGTGCCGGTCCGAAGGCCCGGTT
>NW_015152433.1:42739-46916 GCF_000732505.1 Cyprinodon variegatus
GGGAACTGTGGGTACGTATGGAGGACTGCGAGGGAGACCCGTCTGGCTGGCTTCGGCTGGGCCTCAATCTCTGGAGACGACGTCTCTGGTTCTGCTCCTGGTTCTGGTTCTCCTTCCACCGCGTGCACCGATTCTTGGGACGCAGAGGGGCTCGAGATCGAACGCTGGAGTGACTAGGACATAGATGAGCACGGGGTTAGCCACCAATGTGTCCCCTTTAACGCAGGCCAAGTCATTGATTATAGTAAAATATTTAAAATACATACCTTTTCCAGAGTACTGATGGTCTTTTTGGCTCTTTTGTACATGCGGATCTGACTGCGAAGCTTCAAACGAACGTACCTCAGGTCACCGGCCAGCTTGCGGTTCTTGGATTCCAGCTCCTGGCACGAGACGCAGGAAGGACCCGCCGGGTCATCGTCATCGCCCGGCATTGGTACGTCCCGCATGGCGGCCTCGGCTTCATCCAGGTCAAGATAAGACATCATCGGCGGTGTCGGGTCAGTGGCCCGCAGATCCCTCAGTTTCTGAATCGTAATCTGGAGCTTCAAGCATCGCACCAGCTGATCTATGTCCTCCACGGGCATCTCGACGTGGGCCTGGTACAAGTGCTTATCCAGCCTGCTCTGGCGGTACTCGCATCCCTCCACCGGACATGGCAGCTTCCGAATGTTGATCCGACCACTTGCATGTTGGAGAACTATTTTGCGCTCCTGCTGATTCTTCATATGGTGCATGTTGATCAGATGCTTACCCAGATACTTATAGCTATAGTGGCACAACGGGCAGTCAAAGGCTTTCCTTGGACGGGTCATTGTGCAGAAGATATCTGAAAAATAAAAGAAAAGCTTTCAGAGATCCAGCAGCGGGACTACAGCCAAATGTGAGCAGGGAGATGAGAGCCTGAGGCCCGCTGATCATCCAGCTGCGGAGCCCAGGCCACAACGGAGGCCCCCACCTGGGCCCGCTGATTGTCCAGCTAAGGCATGCCCGGCAGCCGAATGCCCAGGGGCCGCAGACTACCCAGCAAACAACCACACAAACAACATGCTAAGAGGCCGACGCGCTAAGCATAACAAAGGGGGGACACTTACCGTTCAGTGGGGGAAGGGTCGATCTGTGGCCCCTTAACCAGCTTGCTTTCCTTCCAAGAAGTGCGTGAGGCACCGTGAGTCTTAGGCCAACGTGCACGAGCCTACTCTTTGTCCTGAGCAAAGCCTGGATCAATGCTGCGTAAAACTTCTCACCTTGTTGTGTAAAGCTTGGATCAATGCTGCGTAAAANGAAATCCATCGATCTCCGTTTATTTAACTAGGATGAATAGTTGAATACTTCTTTCCCACGACAGACGTCTTACTTGCATCATCAGGAAATAAATGAGGGGAACGCCCGAACACAAGGGTGCACTGTAACACAAACCCCTTGCATTTGTTGAGGTCACTGGTGATTGGTTGCGGGGTAGACAACACTACGTCCCTGGATGTGGAAGTTTTCCAAAGCACTGCTGGAGCTCTCTTCTCCTTCTGTGTTTCAGGAGTAGAAGAGAGTTTAGAGTTGATTTCCTGCAGTTGCTGGAAAAATTCGAAGAGGGTCTGATTTGTGGAGGCTTGCTGTTGAGCCATGTTGGAAATAGCCGAGTCGTGTCAGCCGAGGAGGATTCCCTGTTGGGACAGAGTGACTCGTACTATAGAAGCAATTGTATTGCCTTATGTAGTCTCATTCCTGGCCTTATGCTCACTTGGCATCACAGAGAATGCAGCATATAAACAGGGTGTCTACATGCTGGAAGTCATGTACGAATCTTGGAAAAAACAGGGTTCCTAGTGGCTGACTCGCACTCGTAATCAGGTGATAAGCTAAGAGATTTCGACAGGGCATCCTGTCGGGTCGGAGTAACCTCTGGCCTTGACCAGTACACGAGAATTCCAGGAAGATTTCTACAGAACATCCGGTTGTTCACGTACATAGTGCAATGTGGAGACTATAAAAGCAGCCTGAAATGGAATGAGAGTTGGGAAAAAGCTGAGATTGTCTGATTAGATGTGAAGCGCTGTGTTACGTTGTACTGAGGACAGCATGTGGATTTGATCTGTCAAAATAAACCCTTTTTGCCCTCGTCCTGTGGGCAAATGAGATAATTGACTGAAGGTCTCTTGATTTTTGAGATTCCACCATTTGAGCCTCCAACATTTTGGTGCGTTGGCCTAGTTGAAAAAGAACCAAGATCTGCCGTGAGGACGTTTCTAGCCAGCAGGAGTGAGCTGCGGGGGCCCGCCACTACAGATTTACTGTATAAATCATCAGGAGATGGTGAGTTAAATCTATGTTCTCCTATTTATTGACTGATACTAATATTTCTTGACATTGCTCCTTACCTACTACACTTTGATGTAAAAGTAAATCCACCTGTATATAAGCCATCTGTATTGTACATATTTTTATTTTTTATTTCTTTATTTCTTATTTTTATTTTGTTTTTCATTGTGTGCGATACATGTACACTTGCACCTTAATCCTTATTTATCTTGATATACTGTATATACCTGGATATACTGTATATATATTGTTTATTCTTAATGCACCTTTTTCCTCCTTGTTTGCACCTTCTTTGACTTCTATGCCAATATTTGACAAGTAAATTTCTCCACTGTGAAGTCAATAAAGCTCATCTAATCTAATCTAATCGAATATAAGCAGATCACTTGGGCCATCTGGAAACTACCCAAACTAAATTAATCTCAACGATTATCTGTTTGCCATTGGATGTGTGCTGCAGCATAAATTGGCACCTTGAGATAAAAGGAGCGGTCAGAGCTGGCTTGGATTATGAAATCATTAAGAGTAACCGGCTGAAGCGAAGTTGCACCATAACGTTAGAAATCGGTGAAAACTCCCGGTCATGGGTTATAAGTGATGTATCATTACAAATGATGCAACTAAGGTTAACAACTACTTATATGTGAAGGGAGTGTTGTAGTCACCTTATTGACATGTCTCCAAGTTGCAGTTCACCTGAGCCTGAAGGGCTGTGATGTTGAGAAAAAGGCCAGAGGGGCTGTATTGAGATCTCGTTGCCGTTGTTTGTCGCCGGAGAAAGAAACAACAACGAGCATGTTGGCTCTGTGTTGATGATGTTAGACCAAAAGTTGTTAAAAAGAGTTAAACAAGTGCAAATTAATTTAAATTGGCTGCTTGGGTCTATGAAGATAGAAAAGGGTGTGAACATGAAACTAGTTGCCATGGCTGTAACAGAAGGAATTCACCTCAAGAAATGCTTAGGTTGGAAGATTTCCATAAATAGATTCAAATCACCTCATCAGAAATAAAGTAGGAACCATCAGCCTGATTAACAGGACAGATGATCGAAGGAGCAGAGTTTTTACCTCGATAATTTAAACAGGTATTAAAGTATGGGTAGAGTTTCTCAGTGAAGCAGCAGCCAGTAAAGGAGTAGATCAGAGCTGCAGCATCTACATCATAGAAGGAGACCAGACCCTCCTCATAATCCACAAACACCCCCACCTTCTCAGGATCAGGATGGAGATGCAGACGGACTGGAGGATCAGCAGAAGCTGAGTACTCATTGCTATTCCTCAACCTAACAGTCCAGTAACCATTCTGAGGACTTGCTGTGATCATCCCCTTCCTGTTGATGGACTCTCTGGCCACTCCTAATTCCCAGTCAGTCTTTCCTTTAACCTGAACCTCAAAGTAAAATCTGCCTGAAGAGAAACTCTGACGTCCTAAAACACATGAACACAGAGAAAATCTCTCTGGATTGTCTGGTAGTTTTTGTCGTTTAGTCCCACAGTAAACCTGTTTTCCATCATCAGACAGGATGAGGTACGGATGAGCTGTATCAGGATCCAGAGTCACATCCACTGCAGACTGCTGGACCCTCTTCATCTCAGCCTCCATCATCTTCTTCATCATCTTCCCAATCTTCTTCTCCAGCTGAGCCACAGCTCTCACCACAGTCCCCTCATGTGATGGTGGACGGACTCTGACCTCTGTCCAGTTCTTGGTGGGTGGAGCAGCTTTCAGGGAGGAGAAGCTTTGGAGGAGGTGGAGGTGGTCTTCAGACTGGGAGAGCTGCTTCACCTCAGAGCTCCTCTTCATCAGATCAGAGATTTCCTGTTCCTGATCTTTGAGGAAGTCTTCAGCCTGTCTCTTTGCA
>NW_015152433.1:47980-51051 GCF_000732505.1 Cyprinodon variegatus
AGTGAAGCAGCAGCCAGTAAAGGAGTAGATCAGAGCTGCAGCATCTACATTATAGAAGGAGACCAGACCCTCCTCATAATCCACAAACACCCCCACCTTCTCAGGACCAGGATGGAGATGGAGACGGACTGGAGGAACAGCATAAGCTTCATACTCATTCCTATTCCTCAACACAACAGTCCAGTAACCATTCTGAGGTCTCAGTTTGATCTCTCCCTTCCTGTTGATGGACTCTCTGACCACTCCTAAAACCCAGTCAATCTTTTCTTAAATCTGAACACCAAAGTAAAATCTGCCTGGAAAGAAACTCTGACGTCCTAAAACACATGGACAACTAGAAAATCTCTCTGGATTGTCTGGTAGGTTCTTCCTAACATTTCCATGTTTCACCTGTTTTCCATCATCAGGCAGGATGAGTCTAGGTTGAGCTGTATCAGGATCCAGAGTCACATCCACTGCAGACTTCTGGACCTTCTTCAACTCAGCCTTCATCATCTTCCTCATCATCTCCCTGATCTCCTCCTCCAGCTGAGCTACAGCTCTCTCCACAGTCCCCTCATGTGATGGACGGACTCTGACCTCTGTCCAGTTCTTGGTGGGTGGAGCAGCTTTCAGGGAGGAGAAGCTTTGGAGGAGGTGGAGGTGGTCTTCAGACTGGGAGAGCTGCTTCACCTCAGAGCTCCTCTTCATCAGCTTCATCATCATAAAACCTATACCACTCCTGAAAGTACTTTAATGTGAAAAAGTTCCTGCAGTAAATTTCCCTCACCACCTTCAGGGCCTCTGAAAGGTTTGCTCTGCTGGACATCATCTGCTGAGCACCAATGATGTAGAGAACAAATCCCCACCATCTTCCTCCTGGACCTTTAATGGACATTCATCATTTATCACGTTATCAGTATTGGGGTCATTCAAGGACTGGGGGACATTTTATGTCCCCACCTTAGATTTTTCATTGAATGATGTACAAAATATGGAAAATGCACCTGTTAAGTAAATTATAATTATCCAGACACACAATACAACTGTACATGTAGTAAAATTGATTCCTAATATTTAAAATACTAAATAAGTCGTGACAAAATCTCACATCAAATAAGGCAGCATTTAAAAATTTAGTTTTATGCCAAATGTATCCTATGTATTTGTAGTAATACTTTTAAATTTTGTTCCTCATAATGAAATGAAATTCTAAGATAACAACCCCCTGTGTATCTTTTTACCAATTATAGGTAAAAAGATACATGTTNGCTTGACTGCCATCTAGTGTGTCTGCTCCGTATTGCAAATCCGGCCCCGTGGCCCACTTGACCCCCACCTGTCACTGTTTGACAACTACCCGGATGGCACAGTTGACCCTCCTGCCAAGCCGGACGCCAACGGGCCACTTGGCAAGAGAAAAAAAGGGACAAAAAGGACCTGATTTCTCCGGCCCCTAACCACAACACTAACCCCAGCCCTAACCCTAATCCCCCGGTACTTCAATATCTGGAACTCTCTGGGCAGCATCCATTGCATCGCCGCCAGCCGGCTGGAATCAACCTCGTCCTCTGGTAATGAACTGAACTTTAAGGCCAGGTAAGTGACTCACACGTTTATAATCATCCTCCGCCAAATAGACGTGGTCACTAACCTGTGTTCTCTCCCTGCAGAAGGTCCTGCCTTAGATGCCCTTGCTCTTACCTGCAAATGTACTTCATAAATGTTGTTGAGAAACCTAACTGTCTGTCTGCTTTGAAAACTGGGCTTTCTGTTGTGAGCCTTAACACCAACACTCGGATCCCTACTTAACTCCTCCATTGCGGATTCACCTCATCTCCCAAGTAAGAACTCTCACACTCTCTTCTTCAAAATCAACCTGCCCCCATCTTCTGGTTGAATCTAATCCACCTGTGCTTCTAGAGTTTCTGCCACAACTGCCCCTAGGCAACATCCACAACATTGGAAATATTTATATGTTCTGTGTAAATATACCTTTTAAACACAGCATTGTCTTCTAAGAGTTTTCAGCATGTGGGTTAAACAACTATCTAAAACCATGACTCCCTTGACTTCTGCATTCTTTTTATAGAAGTCACTGGAACTGTTGTTAGTCTCTCTTTCTATAGCATAATCCAAACTATCGGTGGTGGTTCTGAATGGGTGGGTTCTATCTCAGAGAACCGGGCCCCTGGTTCATCATAGCTGTTCTCCATCCCCTCATGAAGCTACCAGATGGTCCCTGTTGGCCGGTCCAACCACAGCCTGCTGGATCGTTCACTGAGATTCAGAAATTATACTCAAGTAAGAGCAGCACGACTTTAACAGATTTTTGCTGAAGTAAAAGTAAAAAGCAGCTTCAAAAAATTACTGAAGAATAAAAAGTATTTGGTAAAAATTCTCCTTAGGTACTGAATAACTGATCATAGCATCTGATGAACTTCATGAAATGATGTAATCAGACAGAGCAAAAAGTTTCAGACTGACTAAAAGTTTCAAACCAAACTTTATGTTGGATAATGTAACAATAACAGGGTGATTACCTGCAGTAGTGATGTCGACCTTTAACCTTATATAACTCAGACTTCCATGTGTCATCAAAAGCTCAGCAGACTAAAGAAACATTAAAACATCAAACCATGTGTAGAAAGAAAAAACCTTTTACTACTTCTGAAAGTACTTTAATGTGAAAAAGTTCCTGCTGCAAATTCCCTCCTCACCTTCAGGGCCTCTGAAAGGTTTGCCCTGCTGGACATCATCTGCTGAGCACCAATGATGTAGAGAAGAAATCCCCACCATCTTCCTCCTGGACCTTTAATGGACATTCATCATTTATCACGTTATCAGTATTGGGGTCATTCAAGGACTGGAGGACATTTTATGTCCCTACCTTAGATTTTTCATTTAATGATGTACAAAATATAGAAAATGCACCTGTTAAGTAAATTACAATTATCCAGACACACAATACAACTGTACATGTAGTTAAATTGATTCCTAATATTTAAAGGAGAATTCCGGTTTTTAACACTTTTAGCCCATTTTCTGTAGTGTCCAGGATGAAATCGAATGATCGACACCAAAATTTTGAC
>NW_015152433.1:52577-54672 GCF_000732505.1 Cyprinodon variegatus
CTCACTAATGGAAGGCAAGCAAACATAATATATAGCTGAGGAACTGAGTGGAAATGATCGGCGTTAATCAGCCGCTGGAACAACTAGACAGGTGAGCAGGAGCAAAGAAAAAAACAAACCATCAGCACCAAGATCATGACAGCAAGAACACAAAATTGATAAAGTATATTTAATAAAGTGAACGACAGAAGGTAAAGGAACATTACACCCTGAATTATATAGGTTTATATGTTTAGTGATCACAGTAAAAATGTACAAGATTTTAAAATGGAAGTCAAAAATGTATGTTTTATTTCAAAAGATGATGTTTAAAATCAGCAGCAATAGCAGTTTGTCTTTGTTAGATGCCTTCATTTAGCTTTCATCTCTTCTGTTGCTTTTAAATCTCTTTCAGTTTGTTGTTTTTTGGGATGTTTGTCTGCAGGTAAAGATCAAAGGGAGTTAAATATTTCTCTGATTGGTGGAACCAGAATCAACCAGATTTATCAAAGCACAGCAAAACCAGACCAAGAGAGACATGGAGGGACCAGGAGGGACCAGGAGAGACCTGGAGAGACATGGAGGGACCAGGAGGGACCAGGAGAGACCTGGAGAGACCTGGAGAGACCAGGAGAGACCAAGACAGACACAGAGGGACCAGGAGGGACCAGTCTAAAGATCATTAGCCCTTATGAAAACCACAGAAGAAGACAATGAGATGGAATTCACACATCTCTATTTATTCACTGGATTGCTTATAGCCCGGAAAAATTTAAGCCACAGGCCACCATATTGGTACTCCCCACTCCCACAGAGTTATGCAGTAAAAATGTCTACATGTGTAGCATTTGGCTGCAAAAACAAGCAGTTTGCCGACTGCGGGGAGACTTCTCACATGATCAATTTAGCACTTTTGGCACATCTGCATTATAATGCTCCATTAACACATCACTTTTATTGTGATGGATTGTATTATATGTTATATTACATGATTTATAGACTTCATTGTCCTCATAATGACTCTGCAATGTGGTGGACCTATTTTTTTTTTATAAGTTACAGTAATCTACTGATGCTATGAAACAGCCAGTGTTTATCATTGTTGATCAATGCTGTAGCGCACATATTATTTACATTGCGACCTGTCTAACTAGGGAGTACCAATATGGCGGCCAGTGGCTTCACTTCAAACCCGTACTACCAATGGGCCATCAGCAATCCAGGGAATAAATGGAGATCAGAGGTGGAACTTTGTTGTTCATCTACAGATTCATTCTTCATCAGAGGAGCTTTCAGCCTGATTAACAGGACAGATGATCAGAGGAGCAGAGTTTTTACCTTCATCATTAAGACTGGGACCAAAGAATGGGTAGAGTTTCTCAGTGAAGCAGCAGCCAGTAAAGGAGTAGATCAGAACTGCAGCATCTACATCATAGAAGGAGACCAGACCCTCCTCATAATCCACAAACACCCCCACCTTCTCAGGACCAGGATGGAGATTGAGAGGGACTGCAGTATCAGCACAAGCTATGTACTCATGGCTATTCCTCAACACAACAGTCCAGTAACCATCCTCAGGACTCAGTGTGATCTCTCCCTTCCTGTTGATGGACTCTCTGACCACTCCTAAATCCCACTCAGTCTTTCCTTTAACCTGAACCTCAAAGTAAAATCTGCCTGAAGAGAAACTCTGATGTCCTAAAACATATGGACACCAAGAAAATCTCTCTGGATTGTCTGGTAGTTTCTTCCTAACATCTCCATGTTTCACCTGTTTTCCATCCCTAGACAGGATGAGGTCAGGATGAGCTGTATCAGGATCCAGAGTCACATCCACTGCAGACTGCTGGAACCTCTCCACCTCAGCCTCTATCAATATCTTCATCTTTTCCGTGATCTTCTCCTCCAGCTGAGCCACAGCTCTCACCACAGTCCCCTCATGTGATGGTGGACGGACTCTGACCTCTGTCCAGTTCTTGGTGGGTGGAGCAGCTTTCAGGGAGGAGAAGCTTTGGAGGAGGTGGAGGTGGTCTTCAGACTGGGAGAGCTGCTTCACCTCAGAGCTCCCCTTCATCAGCTCAGAGATTTCCTATTCCAGATCCTTGATGAAGTCTTC
>NW_015152433.1:57241-58329 GCF_000732505.1 Cyprinodon variegatus
TGCCTTCAAGTCAATGTTTTTTCTTAGAAAACTTTTATTCAATCTGACTGAATGATCTGGTGAACTGTAATGGAGATAATAACCAACATTTCATGGACTCAGAGGTTTTACTGGGATCAGTCTGACTGGGTGTGTCTCTCTGTGGACTTTAAACTGGGAGGATTCTCCTTGTCATTGACTGAGGCTAAATAAGATTTGAACTCCTTATGAAAAAAAATGTCGATTGAATTAAACAGCACAATCCACTTTTCCAACATGTTTATTTAGCTTCCATTTTCTTCCAAACAACATTTGGAAGAAAATCAATCAAAGGTAATTCTGTGTATTTCTTAAAGCAGCAGGATAAATTTAGTAAAGTTTAGTAATGACTAAAATCATCAGTTTGCTGTTGATGGTAGAAACAGTGAATATTATCAGCTGTACTCACCGCTGCTTGAGTTGGTTGATGAGGAAGAACGAAGAAACTCAGACAGAGAAACTAGTCTGGACTGAAGCTCTGCTGTTACTCACAACCTTTGAGTTTCATTTATGGTTAGTGACGCTTAACCTTATCTCTCCACCTCTACTCCACCTCTACTCCACCTCTATCTGCTCCTTTTTTTCTGGTTTTCCTCCTTCAGATTGTAGGGATTGTTCCTAGTTAATCATTTTCATGCTTGACAAAGCCACATATTTCCTGCCTGTTAAACATGGTAGATGTATAACAGTTTTCCTGCCCATGGTCACACTGTAATATATAGAGGCTAATGTTTTCCCAGTTTATTTATAAATCAGTTAAAAACAAATACATTAGTTTTCAGTTTTGCAGATTTAAAGACTTTTGTCTCAGGAGTGTATTTTACCGCCACTCATATTTCAGATATATTATTAGCCATTAATTATAAATTAGTGCAATAATTATGAAGCCTGTTCTTTTTTTGTGCTTGCCTACTTTAGCTTAACTTTTTAGCCTACATATAACATGCAGATAAACTAAATGTTGGGAGCTGGAGAAATTCCACCTTTCTCCAGCAGAGTCCGCCGTGGATCCTCTGAGCAGAGCCTCCTGCACAGCTGCAGCTCATCAAGATCATCAGAGGATCCACTAC
>NW_015152433.1:58770-62239 GCF_000732505.1 Cyprinodon variegatus
GCTTTGGCTGAAAAAGGGGGGCTGCTGAAGTCCCCCAGCTGTTATTCACCAAAGCTGCGTTTTCTTCTCTGGTCATCCTATCAGGATGAAATATGGACACTGCTTCACAATGTCCAAAAAGTATGATCATGGCAAATGGCATAACAATACATTGAGCTCTTTTTCCTTCTATTCTGTTTCTGAACCTGAAATCAGGGAAACTGAGTTTTCCATTTCACAAAGACAAATTCCTCAACCTCTGTCTCAGTCACCGTGGTAACATTTGCCACAGAGCTAACCTGGTCAGCAGCAGGGTTTGTTCAGTAAACTCAGAGTGTCCTCTGTCTGAGCTCTCCTTACAGCCGATCACGTCGTTTTATTTCCTGAATTAGTCCGATTTTGTCGTAGTTTTGCACATTCAAAAATCATTCAAAATCATTAACTAGGCCCGTTAGAAATTTAGGGTTTAAAAACCAACTTTGTATGACTGTTCGACAAAGATCTTAATAAAGAATGATCAGTTTTTTTTTCACTGAGAACTAAATATTCATAGGGAGAGGATTTTTCCTTGTCAAAATGACAATTTCAAACAAAATCACATTCATCACATCTACAATAAACACTCTCCATATTCATATTGTTACTAGTCAGCATTTTGTCACGATGGGTCTCTAGTGTATAAACCCACATGCAGAACACCACAGGAAACGGGGTAAAAGTTTAACAGTTTATTGAATGATAAGCACACAGAATAATGAGCAGGTTCTGGTACTGGTCCGGGACTGGAATCACTGAGAATCTGTAGAGATGGATTTTTTGGTTAGCCAGGCAGAGATGATGATTGTTTGGTGTTTGATTCAGATTTGTACCTTGATGAGGTTCGGACAGATCGCTGGAGAGGGGGAACCAATTGGGTCCAGAGACAGAGAGTTCAGCAGAGAGCTCAGCAGCAGCAGCGTCAAGCTTTAGGCTAGTGAGGTTCAGACCTTGAGAAGATGTCCTAGCTCTCCCTTGAGAGCTGGCTGGGGAATCCAGACTGATTGTCTTCAGGTTTGGCTTCCTAGGGCGTGCAGGCAGGTTTCTAAGCAAAGCTCCTCCAGAGCTACAGGCTTCAGTCGGGCTTTCCTGTGAGCAGAGAAGACAGAGGCAGGTTAGAATCTAGTTACTCTCAAGAGTAGACTGAGATTCTCAAGTGAACAGAGGCTCAGGTTCCACTAACCAAAACTGGTCAACACTCCGGCGAAGAGGACAGGTCTGGCTGCTGCTTATGTAGGAGGTCTCCTGATGGGCTGATGAGCCTCAGGTGAGCTGGAGGCTCCAGCCCAGGAGACCCACAGCACTCTCTGCTGGAGACGGGTGGCAGATCTCCAGATCCCAACAGTAACCCAAGTCCCAACAGAAAGACATACAACAGGAGGGGATCCTCGGCGCCCTCTGGAGGGCAAGCTTCTGGATCCCAACACATTTGTATTAATTTGGCTATGATAAATGTATTTTCAGATATTATAAATACATTTTCAGTCAAACTGATAATGTCAGAATGCATAATTAAAAAAGTGTTAACATTTCTAGGTATATAAATCTTAATTCTTACTAGTATAATTTTTGTATTTCTAATATTCAGCTTCTGCTTCAAAAACTTTATTAAGAAAATATTTTTATAGTTTAGTTAAAGAGTTTGATTTTGTTCAAGAAGAACCTTATTTTAATGATCTACAAAATTACAAAATATACAAAAATATGCACAAAACAACAACAAAAATCTGACTAAATCGGGAAAAAAAACAGCATGATTGGCTGTGAGGAGAGCAGGAATAGAGGACTCTGAGTTTACTGAACAAAACCAGGTTAGCTCGGTGGCGAATGTTACCACAGTGACTGAGACAATGGCTGAGGAAATTCTCTTTGTGAAATGGAAAACTGAGGGAAAACTGAGTTTCCCTGTTTTCAGGTTTAAAAAAAAAACCTTATTATTAATCTAACTTAATTATGTCAGAGTAACAATATAAACCACGGCTAAAATCTCACAAACTGTACCTTCCTGCACACAAGTTTTTTACTACTAAAGTAACTTATTTTGAATTGATATAGACTTATATGGTTTTATCCATAGAGGCTTGTCAACATCCCAGAAACTTCCATCATGTCTGGCTGTTTCTACATCTAAATAACAGTATAATCAAAGCTGATTTTCCTTCGTAAAAGTTAAAATTAACCTCTTTTTGCTGGTCGATACACTGCTACTAAAACTCAATGTGGGAATAATTCTCTGTTGCACAAGTGCGCGCATGCATTTTAGAACAATATATGCCTTTACAAAGAAAAAAAATATATATATAGCTTAACTGAATTTGCAACATTTATTTTATTTTATTTTTTTTTTTTTTGCCAAAAGGAACAACTTTCCATACACCACAAATTAAGTGAATACCAGAGTATTCACTCTTTACATGGCAAAAAGACCGTCTTTATTCAGGAGATACCACTCAGGGCAATATTTTGTCGTTACACTTTTTTGTATAGGAGGTGAAAACCACTGACATGATCCTGGGATCAACTCTAGAGCAGGCACAATCACAGTCAGACAAAGGTAAGTCGTTACAGAGTTTTATTTTCAGAGAAAATAACAGAGTTTGATAATCGGGCGTACCAGGGAGGCTCTGAATGGATCGTTCTATGGGAAGAGACTCAGTAAGTAATTTGGCTTCAGGAAGCATCTTTGGAGTTAGGAAAGGTTGTTCGGCTCTTACATTTTTCTCATGCAGTGATAGGTCCGGGAGAGGTAAACTGAGTCGTTCCGGCTGAGTGGGAATCCAACCTGGAGCCGGTGACTCACTTATCTTTCTCGGGTGGGTGGACAGGCAGGTGAGATCCTTTAATGGATCCAGGAGGCAGCGAGGGAGACGGACTCGGAACCAATGAACTGGAAAAGAGGAAGACAAGGTAGTTAAGGACACATCAAAGTTTTCAGGTTGAGTGGGGGCTAGCGGGTAAGTTACCACGGTAAGTTGTAGTTAACCGACTGGCATCCGTCCTAGGAAATCCGCTACTGTAAATACTGCCTAATGATTGCAGCGAAGTGGAATCAGCTGGGATTTCATCCTGCCGTACACACCCTGACAAGGAAAGGTTAGAGACAAGCACCCAACTCAGAGACCCAACAACCACACTTTTTTCAGGGTCTATTCACCTGTCCACCCTCGAATACAAAACTGAGAAAAGTGATTGAAGGGACATGAAACTTAATTTTTTCCACCTTTATATAGAAGTGGTTTTCCAGGAGATGCTGAAGGACCTGTCTTACGTGTGTCTTGTAGTACTCCTTGTCCTTAGAGGAGATATGTTGCAGCTGTCCAGAGGAACTCCATCTGAAGTTAAGTTCTTTTCTCTGTGATATCTCTGTATCTAAGTAACTGTCTACTTTAAAACATAGCACCTTCTGCTGCACTTTTCTACTGAGCACTTGTCAGTTTCACACGGTTTTATTTCT
>NW_015152434.1:0-2712 GCF_000732505.1 Cyprinodon variegatus
TCATCTGATGATGTCATCTGATGATGTCATCTGATGATGTTATCTGATGATGTCATCTGAAAGTTCAGCCTGTTGATGTAAATCCTGCTGAGATGTCAGCAGATAGACCAGGGTTCCTCGTTGTTACGCCTCGTTGCCTTGGAAACCAGGAAACTCTTCATCTTTGTTCTTTCCTGGTTAAAAGCGAACCGACCAATCAGGAGATGATAATGGGATCAGATGTTTCTATAGTGAGCAGCGCGGTCCTGGAGCCCCGCCCTGATCAGAGTCCCTTTGATGCTGGTCTGGGTTGGTCTCCTCTGTTTATCCAGCATAAAGTGGATTAGCTGCTTTTATCAATAAATGTGGAATAAAACGCTCCAATCATCGATCATCTCGTCTGTTTCTGTTGTCAGATCTGAAGAGAGAGGCGAGCATCTGCCACATGCTGAAGCACGCCCACATCGTGGAGCTGCTGGAGACCTACAGCGCAGACGGAATGCTCTACATGCTGTTTGAATTGTAAGTCCAGCTGGAAGGACAGACTTCCTGTTGGCTGTTATAGAGCGGGGGGGCGGCTAGGTCGGGACCCGTCCCTTTGCCTCCAGGAGGCCCTAGGCCTCCATCATGGCCGGCAGCCTGCCGCTGTGTCCTTGAGCAGCTCCTGTAGCCGCTCTAAGGGTTTTGAACCCATAACCTCTCAGTAGAAACGGGACCTTTGGGTTGTTGTTCTGAGAACGGCAGCTTCTTCCAGATGTTCTCCAGGTGATTCCAGCTCCTCCTCAGCTGACCTGTCCCCCTCCCCACCTGTTTCTGTCAGCATGGACGGGGCCGACCTGTGCTTTGAGATCGTGAAGCGCGCCGATGCTGGCTTCGTCTACAGCGAGGCGGTGGCCAGGTAAGCTTTCTACCTTTAGACTTTCATTCAGGCAGAGCGCCTTGCTAAAGTATTCACACCCCTTATGGTTTGGAATAAGTGACATTAAGCTAATTAACCAAGCTTTATTTATAGCACCTTTCTCAGACGAGCGCCACATTATTAACCAGCTGTCAAAGTCAAGCAGGTAGAATATTATCAAAGAAACAGAGATTCATTCCCCAGATTAATATTTAAAGCTTTTATTTCTGTTAATTAGGATAATTTAACATCTAAAGCTCATTTAAAAGACATTATTTAAGATCAGAAAAATGCATCATATTAATAGAAACAGGTTAATCCCAGCCTGTCGGTTGCTGTTAAACCTCTGGTTGCTGAGAGGTTCAGATTAATCCTGTAATGGTCACATGACCAGGCCTCCTTACAGCCAACCTGCACATCTGGAAGACGTCAAACCAAGAAAAACATCCTGATAAACAATCCTGACTGCATAATGAGAAGAATTGAACTTTATTGATCTCAGACTGGAGGAATTCCCTCCCAGCCTTTAACCCCTCCCCTCAGGGAGCAGGGGGCTGCCACTGTGCGGCTCCCAGGGAGCAGGGAGGGGTTAAGGGTCAGGCTCAGGGACCAGAGTGCAGGATGTGAGAGTGGAACCTCTGGGTTCCCATCTCTATGTCCTAACCACTAGGCTGCCCCTCCCCCACATGACATCACTTCATGTAGCTGCTAGCATATAGCATGGCTAGCAGCTACATAGCAGCTCTAAGTAAACAGGTTTTAATCCCACATCAGAACTCCTTATATTCCACTGTATGAGTCATCCCAATGCACAGGTGTGTCCGCACAGCAGGACACGTTTCAGGGGTGTGAATACTTCCCTACAGACCAGCAAACCCAGCAGTAACGCTGTGATTTCTTTACTGCAGCCACTACATGAGGCAGATCCTGGAGGCGCTGCGGTATTGCCATGACAACAACATCATCCACAGAGATGTCAAGGTATGTCCTCCATCTGCAGCCTGCAGAAGCCAGGCAGGCAGAGCTAGAGCTTATAGATCCACTCTGACCCACTTCCTGTTTGCTGTGGAAATGAGTTTATTCATTGTTTATTGATTCAGAGGTGGACTGTTCCCCCTCCCTGTAGATCTCACCTTTCATGAAGGACCACAGGTTCTCCATGGGGTTCAGATCAGGTGACCAAGGCGGCCATGTCATTGTTTCCTCCTTTTAGCCTTTTCCTGGCCGCCACGCTGTGGTGTATTCTGATGCGTGTGACGGAGCATCGTCCTGCAGGAATATCAGGTGTTTCTGGCCGCCACGCTGTGGTGTATTCTGATGCGTGTGACGGAGCATCGTCCTGCAGGAATATCAGGTGTTTCTGGCCGCCATGCTGTGGTGGATTCTGATGCGTGTGACGCAGCATCGTCCTGCAGGAATATCAGGTGTTTCTGGAATGATGGCGACTTCTTCTTGTTCTGCTGTTTGAAAAAAGCGTCTTCCAGAAACTGGCAGTAGGTCTGGGAGTTGATCTTGACTCAATCATCAACCTGAAAAGGTCCCACAAGCTCATCTTTGATGATAGCAGCCCACAGCATTACCCCACCTCCACCTTGCTGGTGTCTGAGTGGATAAGGAACTTGCTGCCCTTTACTGATCCAGCCTGGTGCCCATCCATCCATCTGGACCATCTAGACTCTCTCTCATTCCATCAGACCCAAACACCTTGGAGGAATCAGTCTGCAGAGATTTCTTGTTCCAATCTTGGCGTTTTGTCTCGTGCGTCTTGTTCAAAGGTGGCTTTTTTTCAGCGTTCCTTACCTTGGCCAGGTCCCTGAGGATTGAGCAGCTTGTGT
>NW_015152434.1:5278-7032 GCF_000732505.1 Cyprinodon variegatus
GGGAGCAGGAGCAGACGGGAGCAGGAGATCAGGAGCAGACGGGAGCAGGAGCAGACAGGATCAGGAGCAGCAGCACTGGGATAAAAACTGATCCTCCCCACGTACAGAGCCTAAAAACCAGAGGACTCAGCAGGGGAGGAACGGTGGAGGATCAGGAGAGGAGACGGATACAAAAACCCTCTGTCCACTGGCCGCCAGGATCCACGACATGAACCTTAGAATAAACAGAACTGAACAGAAAACAACATGTACTGATCTGGCCCTGATAGCTGGAACTGAGCCCAATGTAAGGTATAAGATGAGTGATGATTAGGAGCTGGAAAGAAGAAAGCAGGTGAAAGGCAGGAGTGATTAAGGCCAGCTACCTCAGCAGATCAGGACAGTTTCCATCAGGAAACTGTCTCAGATTTATCTCGTAGTTTTGTGCATAGAATAAAAAATAATTCACAAGGTCCGTTAGAAACATTAGGTTTAAAAACCAACACTGCATGTCTGATTGACGAGGATCTAATTAAAGAATGATCGGCATTAATTCACAGAGAATGAAATATTTATAGGGAGAGGATTCTAGAACTCAGTGACAGGAGAGGAGATTACTGGTTTAATATGAGCCAGATGTGGATCATTTTATTTTTATTTAGTTATATTTACAGTACATGAAGAACTACTGAAATTATTTTCAGATTACACATAAATAGAATAATGAATTCCACAGGGGAGCTCAGATTAGACTCAGATCCAAGATGGCTGAATAAAGCTGTTAGACGCTCCAGGTTGGTCCTGCTGACAGAAAGCAAGAAATATTTGTTTTCATTACGACTCATTCAGCTGAAGTTTTTAAGGTTTAGGACCAGAGATCTTCTGATCTGGGCTCATTAGACGGTGTCCGTTGGCAGGCCCCCCCCACCCACACACACCAGATTGAGCATTCAGATGTCGGCTGTTGGCTCACAGATGTCTTCTTTCAGAGCAAACTTTGGAGGCCGGTTTGGTGCAGAACCATCTCTGACAGCTGAGAGATCCAACCGGGCCTTTGGGCTAAACTGGACAGAAAGGCTCAGTTCAAACCAGCCAATCACAGCGTGTTTCTGCTGGTCTCACTTAAAAAGAAGGACCGGCGGCTCTGCTATGATCCTGCAGCGATTAAAAGGTCCTGAGTGGATCTGAACCTTTCCTCTTTGCTTAGAGAAGTAAACGTCACTCCACCTGTGAGGGCAGGTAACTTCTGCATAACACCATTTTATTTGTGCATTATGGTTCAAAATGAACAAAAATATAAAAGTTGTTATATAACAATATAAAATGTCGCTATCAAAAGCATTGAAATGAAAAATAAAGGCCACTACTAATCAAACCGGCTGCTGCTATATCTCGCTATATTTACACCAGTCACCACAAACTTCACCTTTATACATCCACAGGCGCATTGAGCTGAACACAGCTGTGGGTTAAACATGTCCGAGTTACCATGGTAACGGCATCACTGTGAGACAGGGACATCTGCTAGAGCCAACAACTGAAAACAAAAGTCTGTCTGCAGCATCCAGATCAACTCTGATAGAAAATACATAGATCATGTCAACATGGCGTCCATATTTCTGTCACCAGTTTATGAAGAACAACGTTTGAAATATGAATAAAACCAGAGTCAGCGTCTAAAACCTGCTAATAGACATCCAACCAACACAGCTGATGGATGGATGATGGATGGATGGATGGATGGATGGATGGATGGATGGATGGATGGATGGATG
>NW_015152434.1:9827-12184 GCF_000732505.1 Cyprinodon variegatus
GTTAGGAACATAAGGAACAATCAGATCTCTGATATCAGATGGAGCTTGGCCATTTAAGGCTTTATATGTGAGAAGGAGGATTTTAAACTCACTTTTCTGTAGATTCCTCATAATCTTCATAAACGACCACGGGTATCATCAGAGCCAGGGAGACCAACCAAACGAAGGCGCAGACCACCATGCTCCGCAGCGGGGACTGCAGCTTACTGCGCGTCCTGACGCTGCCGTAGATCCTGAGGTAGCGGTCGACGCTGATCAGCCCCAGCAGAGTGATGCTGATGTACATGTTCATGTAGAAGAGGTAGCCCACCAGCTTACACAGCCAGCCCACCAGCTTCCACTGGTTCCCAGACACGTGGTACTGGATCCTAAACGGCAGGCAGACGATCAGCAGCAGGTCCGCCAAGGCCAGGTTAATGAGGAACACCCGCATGGAGTTCTTCTTGGAGTGAACGCAGAGAAACACCCAGAGAGCCAGCAGGTTGCCAGGGAGACCCAGGATGAAGATGGCGGAGTAGAGCGCCGCCAGCGGCGTCTGGAGCAGTTCATCATCCACACACCCAAAGCTATTTGTGGAGCTGAGGGTCTGGTTCTCCATCCTGCAGATCAGATCAACTTCAGTCTCTCCTCACTTCTTCACTATTTGCTGCTCTGAGCACATTTTGACTTCCTGCTTGATTTGTGTTGCATTAATTGAGCAACCATCAGCTGTGGTTTTATGGCCGCAGCCCCTCCTCACTGAAGCCTCTCTGACTCTTTGTGGCTAATGGGGGTTAATTTACTGCAGAAAAGTAAAATGAACTCACCTTATCTCTGAGATCTGCACATCAGGCAGCTTCCTCTCTGTCTGTAGATGAAACTAATCCAGTCTTTGAGTCTGTAGACACAATAATCCACGATAAAAGACTCTGATCTTGTCCCTGTGTTGCTGCACATTTAACTACAGCTAAAAAGCAAAGGAAATGAGCGCAGTTCTGCTCTTCCTCCTGCTGCCACCCTGTTCATGATCTCCGACCCGCCGCGCGCTCTGCAGCGCAGAGAGAAGCGCTGAACGATGTGATGTTGAGCAACAATAGAGACTGAATCAGGCTACTCCCCTTGCTGTCACTCAGCAGGCAGAGCCTCGGCTTCTCTCAGGGATCTGATTACAGCCTGGATGTAGAACAGAAATGACACCCAGATTACAGATTACTGCAGTTTGTGTCACCAAAATTAGACGGTGGTGAGAGGGAGGGGCTCAGCTGGCAGACCCATGTCCACACATAGGTTTTCTGGGAGACTGAAGCTGAATGGATGGAGGTCAAAGGTCAGCACACATCCACAGACGGTCTGGTTGGACCATTAGCTCCATGTTCAGGAGGCCTATGGTTGTCAGGGTTACGGGCGGTGGTCAGGGCGGGGTTAGGGTTACGACTAAGGTTGGGATTAGGATTAGGCTCTGATGCACAGCCCTCCCAGAGGTCCATATTAGTCCGTTTCCATGGCGCTGAAACTATCAGTGCTGGTTAATCAGTCCTAACAGGGATAGATATACAAAATGGTATGTGTGTCATTGTTTTTGTTCCCATATGAGGACCATTTGCCAGGAATATGCTACAGTTTGGGGACTCAGGTAAAAGTGGGGAGCAGCTGGTCTCGTCTGCATTAGAGATGCGATGGTAAAACTTAGAGCATTTAATGAATAGAAGTCAAAGGAAAGTCCCCACTAGGATAGAGAAAGCGGTTGTGTTCTGTGTGGCTGATGCGTGGGTGTATCTTTAGTCATATTTCTATGGATCATAACCCTCTCATCACCTCTGTCCCTCTGCTCTCCTCCTCAGCCTCACTGCGTCCTGCTGGCGACCAAAGAGAACTCTGCTCCGGTCAAACTGGGAGGGTTCGGCGTGGCCGTGCAGCTGGGAGAGTCCGGCTTGGTGGCAGGAGGTAAAGTTTTCCCCCCGTGGCTCCAGGATGGAACCTCAGCACAGCGGAAATGATCAGGAACTGGATTTTTCCTCAGAATCTTAACCGCTGATGGATTCTGGTGGGAAATGCTGTGAAACAGATACTGATCATGGTTTCAGTCACAGCGGCGTGTTTGAACCTGTTAGCTCCTCACCGGGACGGAAACAGCTTCTCTCACCTTTAGCTGCTAACAGAGCTGGTTCAACTATTCATCTTTAGTCCTCCACTATAAATACTGCTGTTTAAAACACTTTTATAGAAGTAAGAGGATCAACTTCAGCTTTTTACTCCAGTAAAAGTGTAAAAGTTCAATTTTTAAAACTAGTGAAAGTATAAAAGTAATGCAGGAACAATCAGATCTCTGATATCAGATGGAGCTTGGCCATTTAAGGCTTTATATGTGAGAAGGAGGA
>NW_015152434.1:14134-14749 GCF_000732505.1 Cyprinodon variegatus
CCTGTTAGCTGTTTTCATTAGCTGCTCCTGATAGCTGTTGCTAATAGCTGTTTATGTTAGCCATGTCTGTTAGCTGTATCTGTTAGCTGCTCCTGTTAGCTGTTTTCATTAGCTGCTCCTGATAGCTGTTGCTAATAGCTGTTTATGTTAGCCATGTCTGTTAGCTGTATCTGTTAGCTGCTCCTTTAATGCTAACATTTAGCCTCAGTGCGAGTCCAGAAGGAACAAAGAAGAAGCCAGCAGGCGGCTCTCATAGAGGAACACAGAGGACCGTCCGGGGCGGTTTGGATCAAACAGGGAAAACATTTTCTAACCTTTCTGTGATTCTGACACATCTGAGAGATCTCCATAATATTCAGAACAAACAATCGAACTGGTTTGATCCAGCCTGAGCAGCAGAAGGTTCATCTCCTCCTCTTCAACATGCGTCCTACCTGGTTGCCATAGTAATGGTCTAAACAAAACATTTCTCTCTCATTCATAAGCCTAGCCTAACCTATAGGAGTAAGTAGAGTAAACCATATACAATTTGGAGGAAATAACCATGTTGTTGTATCTATGCTTCTTTTTCTATGTCTGCTTCTGTCTCCTTGAACCCCAGTGGGCCTCAGCAGA
>NW_015152434.1:20486-20904 GCF_000732505.1 Cyprinodon variegatus
GGACAGCGTAGACAAAGATGTACAGTGGAGGAAAAAGGAAATGTTAGTATTTGGGGGATAAAACCAGCAGGTTGATCTGTGCTGTGAAGGAACACGTCCATTCCTCCTGGTTGGTCCAGCTCAGGCAGAAAGCAGATGTTCTGGTTTCTGACAGACCTGATAAAGATGGCGGAGCGTTGATCTGTTTTCTGTCTATCTCTGTTCATGCTTCCCGTCTGTTAGGATGTCTAGCTGCAGAACGTAGGTATCTGAGAATTTCCTGTGTCAGAACGTTTCCTGCATGTTTGTGTGTCTTTGGCCCTGATGTCCATGTCTCAGTGTTTATTTAATCCATGTCGCAGAGTTTATTTAGTCCATGAGTTTATTTAGTCTATGTCTCAGAGTTTATTTAGTCCATGTCCCAGAGTTTATTTAGTCC
>NW_015152434.1:24012-27866 GCF_000732505.1 Cyprinodon variegatus
GCGGTTTAAGGCCCAGTTTAATCTCAGACCGCCATTGATCAAACGAAGGCGGCGGTTTAAGGCCCAGTTTAATCTGGCGGTCTGAGAACAGAGATGCTTCATAGAGGCTGAATCAGTCAGACTGTTAGTGGGAGCTGCAGATGTCTCCTTTTCTACTCCGTGCTCTCCCCCCTCCCTCCCTGCCCTGAAGAGGCGAGCGGGGGATTGGAGCAGACCCCAGCCTGGGGGGGTTGGGTGGGGGGGACAATGGTGGCTGTTGTGAGCCTCGGTGCCACTCACCAGCAGCCACCGCAGCGCTCAGACAGCCTGCAGACGTTCTGATGGAGCGCTGGAACTTCTAGGAGCTCTGCTGGTGTTTGTCCCTCAGACGGCCGTCGCTTTGGATCTTTGTTTACTTCCTGTTTTCCTGGCGTGCTCGGAGGAACGGCGTCCTGTCGAGTCATGCCTGGAGGTAAATATGAGCGAGCTCCTCTCTCCTGCCTGTTTTTGGGGTTCAGTGTGTTCACCTGTTCCTCCCCGCCTGTGACTGAACGTAGCTGCTGGAGTCTGATCTAAACTCAGGTTGTTTAGGCGTCTAACCCGCGCTGAGCGGCCAGTGGTTAGATTCACAGTGGTGTCACCCCGGGTGACGGGAAGCAGAAGTGGTCGCCTGATCCCGACCAGTGGATTGAGCGCGCTGACAGGCTGCTGACAGGCTGCAGGTCAGGGCAGGTGAAAATGCCAAACATCGCTGGCGCGGTTCAGTCAGGCGGTTCTGGTGGTTTCTGCTCTGATTGGGTCAGAATGCTGTTCAGGACGTCTGCTTCAACTGTTCATTCAGGCCCTTCAACCTGAGGAGAAACATCTAACAGCACCTGATTTTCTGCAAACCGCAGCAGGTGAGCAAACTGAAGCCTGATGCTTTGGAGCTCAGTTACATCCAGCAGGAAGGGAAATTAAAGGAGGTGACGCTCCTGAACTCAGAGGTTAGAACAGGTTTTAGCGCTAGCTTAGCGGTATTTTTTGGTCATGTTGAGACGTTTCATGTCATGAGTTTGGAGGCTTAAATATTCTCTGTTAGCCATATCAGCCATGATGACCCAGTGATGTCATGGTCTTCCCCTAAGATATGCAGGCGCTCTGTCTGCGCCGACGAATGTTTTCTCACCTCAGGATATCAATGGCTCAGATATGCAACATAACAGAAGACATTGTCTTATTTTCTCATCAAATAAATCGGCCATTTGACCACTTCAGGCTCCCATAGTCGGGCGGTCTTCACCTGATGGACTCAAAGCAGCCGTCCACCAGATAAAGCCTTGCTAGGTCCAGGACCTGGTGAGCGTGCTGCCACAGAATACCTGTCAGGATATTTGGTTTGGTTGGAGAGTTCCTCACATCCAGCTGTTGAACATGTGACACAGAGCTGTGGGACCTCAGGGTTCATACGGCTCCAGTTCTAACTCAGCCCGCCTGATTGGTCAGGGCCGTGCTAACGGGCCTGGACCATCTGATAGGCATGGATGTGAAAGAGAAATGAACATTTCCCAGTTTGATCCGCTTCTAAAAGGAAATGGTTTGGAAAAACGATCTGAGGTGCAATAAACTGGAAGCCCAGGATTATTTACTGGTTTCTTCTTTTCATTTCAGCTCTACGATAAGATCAACACCAAGTCAGCGCCGCAGAGCCGGAACCCCGCCAGTGATGCGGTGCAGAGAGCCAAACAGGTGAGCCACTCCCTCTCCTCTCTGATGTTCTGAAGTTCTTCTTTTGTGGTTTTGTTCAGTAACGGCTCCTGGACCTGAGCTCAGGACCGGTGGAGTCTGTAGAGTAGAACGCATCGGAGCGGATCCAGTTTTCGCTCTAAAAGTAGAATTGATGTTAAGATCCATGAACAGGTGGATCAGTTTTTCAGGTTAAACTCCAGAGAGTTTCCAGACAGTTCAGTCCTGAGGAAACGACAGCGCTCACAGTTCAGACAGTAATTCAGACATGATGGGGGGGCAGCTGGGCCATACCACAGACCTGCAGATGATGGAAACTCCTTTCTTTCTCCTCAGGTTCTGGAAGAAATCTCCTGCCACCCTGAGAAGTTGGAGGTTGCAGAACTGAGACGGATACTGACTCAGCCCCACTTCATGGTGAGTAGAAAGAGCTTCAGCAGGCTGATGGACCTGAAGGCGCCTTCAGTTTAATGAAGGAAGTGATGATCTGGAGGCATCAGGCGCCGCTGGAAGGCCGACGTCAGCCCAACAGGAATGCATTTCCAGTGGTTCCCATAGCATTATGCTGCCTTTACCATGCGTCATCTGTTCTGTTCAGAGGGATTCCCCCACCTGGCTCTTTTCACTAAGCAAGGAAATCTTTGGTCCCATCTAAGCAGGTTGTTTAGCTGCGCCTGCTCTGCTGCTAGCTAGCATCTAGACGCTCAGAGTTTACTATTTATTTATTCATCATCGCAGCCATAAAGTGCTTCTTAGTGAACATTGCATAGATGTTGTGTCTTCCTGAGCAGTCCGTCTCTGCAGCTCCTCCATAGTCACCAACAGACTCCATGCAGACCAGTAAAGCACATTCTTAGATTGAATTTCTAGAAACATCTAACAGAATGTGATAAAAACATGTGAAACACTTAATGAGGTAATTATTTCTCTCACTTTGATCCTCTGATGTTGGATGTTCTAAGTCAGAGAGGGGGGGGGGGCTCATTCAGGACTGTCAGGGTTTTGGATCTTTCAGTTTTCTTTGGTTTTATTTCCATTTGTAGTTATTCCAGTTTTTTTTTTTTATTTGAGTTCTTAGGTATTTCCTGTTTGCCCTCCTGTGTCAGTCTCCTTCTCCTCGCTCCCTTCTAGTCTCCTCTGTCCACGCCTGCTCCCAGTCTGCTGATTAGCCTGCTCTTTGTTTCTCTCTCCCATATCTTCTCTTCCTGCTCAGTCACTGTTTGTCATCATTTCTTTGCCTCCTTGTTGTCAGTATTCCTGGTTTTCAGTATTTTGGGATTTTGAGGATTATCTTTGTGGATTTTTGCTTCTGTTGCCCTTTTTGTTACTAAACCTGCAAGAAACCAGTTCAGCTTCAGTGTCTGCATTTGGGTCCTTAAACCTCCACCCAACCTGACCCATCAGCAACTGAAGAACCACTTTCCCACTGGGTGAAAAACCAGTTTAAACCTGGGAACGGGCAGAGGGAACGGGCCTCACTGACCCGGTCCGAACGACTCGTACTGAGCGTGACATACGGACGCTGCACACGGCAGCGTCTGATCAAATCTCTGCTTACTTTAGATAAAGATGTGAGAGGATGACTCAGGATGAAGGTCCATCTGACTGCTGGCTAAGAACAAGAGCACTGCTTTATGTTCTGGACTCAATGTTCATCCATTTAGCTTCATCTTCCTCCTGGTGACTAAAGAACCGGTTTTATGATGAAGTTCGTTTCAGATGACAGAGCCCCTCCTTCTCCTCCTCGTTTGTCATGGTAGAGCTCACTTCTGATTGGATAGCGCTACCTTCCAGGGAATGCCCCGGGCTGCTGGATTGTCTCCTCCAGTCACCTGAGAAAAATGTGCAGTAATGTGAACTGGGCGTTTAAATGCTGCATGATAAATCAGACGAAGTGAAGCAGTGGTCCGTCTGCTCATCATCATCATCATCATCATCAGTAGAGCGCTTTAAAACAGAAACAACTGTAAACAAAGTGCTGAACATAGCTGTTTTATTAGCAGTCTATTAGCTGTTTGTTAGTTGTTTCTTAAATGTTCCTTAGCAGTTCATTAGCAGTTAATTAGCTGTTCATTAGCTGTTCATTAGCTGTTCATTAGCTGTTCATTAGCTGTTCATTAGCAGTTCATTAGCTGTTCATTAGCAGTTAA
>NW_015152434.1:30606-32420 GCF_000732505.1 Cyprinodon variegatus
GAAGCAGTAGACTTTGGAAATATTAACATTTGGATCATTCCTTAAACTTTTGGCAGTGACTGTAGATGAGCTGCAGCAGGGATGGTCAGAGCGGCTCCAGCCTGTGAAGGTAGACATCAGGGAGTAAAGCTGAGGAGCAGCAGGAGAAGCAGCAGGAGAAGAACCTCCCAGGCAGCAATCAGCTCCACCCGGCCGGGATGCCCTCATCAGGAAAACAGCCTCACCTCGTTAAACTGAGTTGGTTTTTTTCTGCTCGCTTGGCTGCGGTTGCCGTCGGTAACCATTAATGATGAGCTGGCTCATTGAAATAGGCGCTGACATTCAGGCGGTGTGGGGGTGGGGGGGGCAGAGCATGAGGAGCAGCCCAGGAACCAACTGGAAGGATCAGCTGGGATCTTCCAGCCAAACCTTCCTTTCATTCACCTCTTAGATTTGGCCTTCTGAACACGTTTAGCATGGATCCCATAAAACGAGGTGATTAGTCTGAACTCTGGTTCTCTGGTTCTCGTCTGGAACCAGAATAATCTGGATCGGTCGGATCTTACCGGAGGATTTCCTCAGTAGATCCTCCTCCTTCCTCAGCCAGGCTGCTGCGGCTCTAAATCCAAGCTCTGCTGTGTCCAACAGGCGCTGCTGCAGGCCCATGATGTGGTCGCCCATGAGGTCTACGGTGACGAGGCTCTGCGCGTCACCCCCCCTCCCACCTCGCCCTACTTGAACGGAGACTCCCCGGAGAGCGCCAATGGCGACATGGACCTGGAGAACGTCACCAGGGTCCGTCTGGTCCAGTTCCAGAAGAACACAGACCAACCAATGGTACGTCCGTCTGACCGTACGGCGCCGTGGCTCTGGGAGGGGACCCAACACGTGTCTGCGTTCAATCTCACAGGGTATCACGCTGAAGATGAACGACTCCAACCGCTGCATCGTGGCGAGGATAATGCACGGAGGAATGATCCACAGACAAGGTAGGCGTGGCTCCAGCTGCTGGACCACAGCTGGCTGAGGACAGGAAGCATGGCTGCCATGGGTCTCCTGAACTCGTCTCCTGAACTCGTCTCCTGAACTTTTGTCTCCTGAACTCGTCTCCTGAACTCGTCTCCTGAACTCGTCTCCTGAACTCGTCTCCTGAACTCGTCTCCTTGCAGGAACGTTGCACGTTGGAGATGAGATCAGGGAAATCAACGGCATCGGTTTGGCCAATCAGACGGTGGAGCAGCTGCAGCAGATGCTGGTCGGTTCCTCTGCATTTCTCATTTCTGTAGATGGAACATCTTCAGGCTCAGAGCTTTTAGAGAATCATGACCTACAGGAAACCTTAAAGGTTTAAGAGAAAAGATGATTAAAAATAGAATGTTCATAAAGGAGGGGGGGAACCCCAGGCTGTAAACTTCTAACCAATGAGGGCGTCGCTGCTCCTCATGTCCCGTCCAGTTTCCCTCTGATGCTTCATGATGAATCAACACGAAGTACATCACCGTCCTACAGACCTTCCACAGGTTGCAGTTAACGTTGCTGGATGAACATTAGTTCCTCATAAACCAGGAGAACCAGGAGGCCCAGAAGCTTCTGACCAGGAAACCAGCTGTGGAGGATCTGCAGGAACCGGTTCCTTCTAGAAACATCAGGACTCCAGGAGATCCTCAGCCAGAAGACCTCATGGGACTGAAGGAAGATCAATGGGGAGATGAACTGGGAAGGAAAGATGGAGAAAAGCTGAAGATCAGAGGAGATGAAGCACAGAACATTGCAAACTGCAACTACATTAAGAAAAACACAACTACATTAACCTAGCGGAAAAGGTAGGTACCAGT
>NW_015152434.1:34605-35717 GCF_000732505.1 Cyprinodon variegatus
CTTTAGTCAGATTTCAGCACATTAAGTTCAGCTGGTCTTGCCCTCCACTCATACTCAGAAACCGGGTCGTCTGCGTGTGTCGCAGTTAACACAGATATGCCCCGCCCCCTTCCGCAGACACTCCTCCTTCCAAAATTGTTGGTGACCGCAGACAGGAGGCCTCTGATTGGTCAGATCTACATCTGCTCTACTCTATGCGTATTTCCTGTTTGGTTCCTTACTGGCTTGTTTTGTTTGTCTGACCGCCATTGTGGAAAACGACTGAAGATGGAGCAGCTAGCAGAGCGAGGTGAGAACGCTCGGACCCTTTTCCCACCTGGATCTTTTTGGCCCTCATGTCCCTCCGTTTCACTCAAACTTTCCGCCACTTCCTCACCACCTCGTACCTAGACCCACAGCTAGTTCCTGATTGGCCCTCTGGCGTTGTGGCGTGGAATAACGTAACGCTGCAATGTTGGGCAGAAATCAAAAATATCTGTGACACACTGCTGGGGGAGGAGAACCAGGCCTTTAGTGGTTATTAGGGGTCAGGGTTGTTGTCAGGGTTACTGTCAGGATCAGGGTTGTTGTCACGGTTACTGTCAGGATCAGATAATAGGAGGGGCTTAAAGCGAGTCACATGGTCCTCACCTGATGACCCGTGTGTCTTATTTCAGAGAGGTTCCCCCTGCATCTCCAGGCAGCCCCCCCCCTCCAATGGCCCCTCCAGCATTAACAGTTCTATCTTGGTAAGGACCCCCCACCCCCACCCGCTGCCTGTCCTTTGTCCCACCGTTGTCCTGCTGCTCCAACTCGTCCATGTGTCTCCATGTCCCCATGATCTGTGTCCCGCCCCCCCCCAGACAAACACATGTTAGAACGGAGCCGCTCCTCTGTCCCATATCTCTGTTAATGGATTGGTGTCCCTCAGATCCTTTCCTGGTCCGGTTCTATAGAACCCCTGATTTCCCAACCAGGACTCAGAACCCACAGCTGGATCTGCTGGACCAGCCGAGAAAAACTCACTGCTGTCCTCCCTGTCCTCCTTGTCCTCCCTGTCCTCCTTTCCCTCCCTGTCCTCCTTTCCCTCCCTGTCCTCCTTGTCCTCCCTGTCCTCCTTTCCCTCCCTGTCC
>NW_015152434.1:36277-37787 GCF_000732505.1 Cyprinodon variegatus
TGTCCTTGTTGTTCTTGCTGTTATCAGTTGATCATCTCTGTGATTCATGCTCCTTCTCCACAGGACCTGTCCTCGTCCATCCAGCCCAAAGGCCGACAGGTAAACCTCCTGTTCCTCCACTCTACCCATGATCCTTTCTACTGAAGTCCATCACCTTTAAGAAGCTCTATGGGGATCTGTGTGTGTGTGTGTTGGGGGGGGGGGGTTACTGAACTCAAGCTCTGACAGGGTCAGGGCTTCTTTGGCTCCAGCAGGTTTCAGCCTCTGTCTACTGGAGGCTGATGCTGCAGGCAGATCATTCCTGATAGAGAAGATCTGAATAGAACATAGAAATAGAATAGAATAGAATAGAATAGAATAGAATAGAATAGAATAGAATAGAATAGAATAGAATAGAATAGAAAGAACAGTGATGGCAGCTGGTAGAGATTGTTTCATGGTTAACTTAGTGAGACCCCAGAGATGGGGCTTCTGGGGGCCACATAGGAGACCTCCATCATGTTCCTGAGTTGTTGCAGCTCCTGATCTCTGACCCCAGATCTACGTCAGGGCCCAGTTCGAGTACGACCCGTCCAAAGACGAGCTCATCCCCTGCAAGGAGGCCGGCATCCGCTTCCTTGTTGGCGACATCATCCAGATCATCTCCAAGGACGACCATAACTGGTGGCAGGGACGGCTGGAGAACACCAAGATGGGCACGGCGGGCCTCATCCCGTCCCCCGAGCTGCAGGAGTGGTGAGTGTCAGACGCACTTCCAGAGGGACCAGGTGGGACGTCTGGTCCTGGGCGCCACCAGCAGATCTTTGGTTCATTCTTCTCCATGAGATGTTTAACATTTAGCCGCAGCAACGACACAAACCGTGAGAAGTTCTGGAAAACATAAAACTTTGAACCAGAAGGAAAAAGAAACAGATTTTATAAAGTTAAAATCCACAGTTTGGACCTTCTAGTGGCGACAGGCTGTCCAGCTGGATGGACCATGTCTCCTGGGAGTCCATGGTGGTGGAAGGTGAACCTCAGCCACAGGTTTTAGTCTCTCAGCCTCTCCAACCTGTTCTTCTGGTGTAGCTCCATCAATGCGTCCATCCTCCCCCTGCTGAGTGGAGCAGGTCTGGTCCCAGGAGAACCTCCAATCCCTCAGGAGATGGTTTGAACTCTGACCCCTCAGGACCTTCTCTTCTTCAGTTCTCCTCTTGATGTGCGGGGGGGTGCCGCCCCTCAGAGCAAACCCTTCCGTCTTCATAGTTTTCACTTCAAACCACGGCTCAGTTCCTCATCCATGGATGGATGCTTCCTCCTGGATGGACGTTTCCTCCTGGATGGATGCTTCCTCCTGGATGAATGTTTCCTCCTGGATGGATGTTTCCTCCTGGATGAATGTTTCCTCCTGGATGGATGCTTCCTCCTGGATGGATGCTTCCTCCTGGATGGACGTTTCCTCCTGGATGAATGCTTCCTCCTGGATGAATGTTTCCTCCTGGATGGATGCTTCCTCCTGGATGGATGCTTC
>NW_015152434.1:45092-46376 GCF_000732505.1 Cyprinodon variegatus
GTCCTGACTGGATCTTTAGATCCTGAATGGATCTTTAGATCCTGAATGGATCTTTAGATCCTGAATGGATCTTGGATTCAACTTTTGGAAAGTCGATTCTCCCAAAGTGCAGCACTAGATCTTTACCAGTGAAAGTATCTTTGGTGATTTGTTAGCTTCCAACTTTGTCCCACTTTAGTCCAATAAAAGATGTTGAAAAGTTTTCAAAGATGTGAAAATAAGATCTTTTTCCTTTTAAATCAAACGTAGACTGGTTGGACGTAGATCATGTGGTTTTATAAAGCAGTTTTTGCTCGGTGGGTGGGTTCTACTCACTCTGCTCTCCTTCCTTCTCCTCCAGTGTTCGACCAACTAGACCTGGTCACCTATGAGGAGGTGGTGAAGCTCCCAGCCTTCAGGAGGAAAACCTTGGTCCTGTTGGGTGAGTGGGACATGGCAGGACTCCAGGACGCTGATGGACCCGCCGCTTTAACCCGTTTGTCCCTCAGGTGCTCATGGAGTGGGCAGAAGACACATCAAGAACACGCTGATCACCAAACACCCGGACCGGTTCGCCTACCCGATCCCACGTAAGCTCCACGCAACGAGCATCCGCCATGCGGCACAGGAAGTGGGAATCCTCACTTCCTGTTTCTCTCTCCCTGCAGACACCACCAGACCTCCAAAGAAGGACGAGGAGAACGGGAAGAACTACTACTTTGTCTCCCACGACCAGATGATGCAGGACATTAGCAACAACGAGTACCTGGAGTACGGCAGCCATGAGGACGCCATGTACGGCACGCGGCTGGAGACCATCCGCAAGATCCACCAGCAGGGATTGGTGGCCATCGTAGACGTTGAACCTCAGGTCTGTATGGACTTTGTGGTCCCACTGCCGGACCTTTCGTAGGGGTTCGGGTCTCAAAGAGCGTAGAAGTCTCTAACATCGGTCTCCTTTCAGGCCCTGAAGGTCCTGCGGACGGGAGAGTTTGCGCCATACGTGGTTTTCATCGCAGCTCCAACCATCACTCCAGGCATCGCTGAGGTGAGGATAAACCTCCAGATCAGATCCCTGTAGGTCCAGCAGGTCAGAGCGGGTCAGTCTGAGTCCATCAGACCCTATCAGAGGTCCTACCCAGGCTCAGAGGCCTGCATGGACTGGACCGCGATGGACCGCTTCAGATGCTGAGATGTTCTGCTCCCACTGAGGAGGAGAACCTTTACTGCTCTGACTGAAGGTTCTGCAGCGACACAAAGGTTCTGACTGGTTCTGAAGCAATCAGATCCGTTCCAGCAGCGTGA
>NW_015152434.1:46766-51255 GCF_000732505.1 Cyprinodon variegatus
AGGAGGAGAACCTTTACTGCTCTGACTGAAGGTTCTGCAGCGACACAAAGGTTCTGACTGGTTCTGAAGCAATCAGATCCGTTCCAGCAGCGTGACGTTAGTCCAGCTGAGTCCAGCAGAGTCCAGCTGGTCCAGCTGAGTCCAGCTCGGTCCAGCTGGTCCAGCAGAGTCCAGCAGAGTCCAGCTGAGTCCAGCTGGTCCAGCAGAGTCCAGCTGAGTCCAGCAGAGTCCAGCTGGTCCAGCAGAGTCCAGCTGAGTCCAGCTGAGTCCAGCTAGTCCAGCTGGTCCATCAGAGTCCAGCTGGTCCAGCTGGTCCAGCAGAGTCCAGCTGAGTCCAGCTGGTCCAGCAGAGTCCAGCACAGTCCAGCTGAGTCCAGCTAGTCCAGCTGGTCCATCAGAGTCCAGCTGGTCCATCAGAGTCCAGCTGGTCCAGCAGAGTCCAGCAGAGTCCAGCAGAGTCCAGCTGGTCCATCAGAGTCCAGCTGGTCCAGCAGAGTCCAGCTAGTCCGTCAGAGTCCAGCAGAGTCCAGCTGAGTCCAGCAGAGTCCAGCTGGTCCATCAGAGTCCAGCTGGTCCATCAGAGTCCAGCTGGTCCAGCAGAGTCCATCAGAGTCCAGCTGGTCCAGATTAGTCCAGCTGGGTCCAGCTGAGATGAAATACCTGCTGAACCAGCAATGATGTGAAGCTTTAGAGTTGGAGGAGTTTCCCAAAGGGCTTTTCACTTTTTTTCACTTTTCACTTTAGAGATGCTGCAGCCTCAGAACCTTCTTGTCCCAGTAGAACCTTCCAGGCCTGGATGTAAACCATGAACCCGTCTTGACCTCTGACCTTTAGCGGGCAGATTGGTGGACGGAGACCAGCTGATGAACAGGGAAAAATAAACCTCCTTTAAAGGAACGAATGCGGTTCAGTTTCAGATGAATAGAAATCTTTCTGGACTCGTCTGCTTTCCTGAAACGGGGACCGATGGTCCGCTCTGTCCCCCGTCCTCCTCAGGTCTGATCGTCTGTCTTCTAGCTATAAACCTACAGCTGGTCTGTCTCCTCTGGACTCCTGGTAGTCCAGAGGAGACAGACCAGCTGTAGGTTTATAGCTAGAAGAACGAAGCAGAGCATCTGAAACCAGTGAGACCAGTATGAAGGACTTGAAGCAGGAACATCACAGCTTTCCTCCTGTCATCCATTAAAGTCCTCCAGGCCGCCATGATGTTTGGTTCTGATGTCATCAGTGAGACGGTTTCTAATGACGCAGCAGAACCTGGAGTTCAGCAGAGCTGGTCTGTCTGGATGTGATGGTTGGTTCTGACCCGACTCTCTGACTCAGAGGCTCCATCAGATCACAGGACAGACGCCAGAGGACAGGGCGTCTCTGACCGTGTCTCTGACTGGATGACGAGTCCTGCTCTGGTGTCCAACGCTGCTGTTTGTCTCTTCTCCTGCAGGACGAGTCTCTGCAGCGGCTGCAGAAGGAGTCTGAGATCCTGCAGAAGACGTACGGCCATTACTTCGACATGACGCTCATCAACAATGAGATCGAGGAGACCATCGTCCTCCTGGAGGAGTCCATGGACCTGGTGTCCTCCTGCAGCCAGTGGGTCCCGGTGTCCTGGGTCTACTGAAGGACATCTGCTGCAGCAACAAGGAGCCAGGGGTCTAAGAAGTCCCTTTGGACCGAAGACAGAGCTCCGTCTGATCCAGACCTTCACCTGAAGCTCCTGAGGGGGGGCCAGTCGGCCAGTCGGCCCCCGCCGTCGGCCCCCCGCCGTCGGCCCCCCCGCTCCCGGCCCGTCCCGTGAACGTTGTCCTGTCTCTGCATCTTTGTAGATGTTCTGTGTTCCTGCTCTCCAGGAGGCTGAAGCCCTCTGCAGCGTCCTGGTTCTGATCCGGTCCTGCAGCGTCCCGCTACCCGATCACTGACTGAGACCGAGGCTCTCTGCATGTGGACGCTTTGGGTCGCTGTTCTGGTTGGTCCACTGGTCCGTGGGTGGACGTCCTGGTCCCCCTGCTCGTCCCTCCGTTTCTATTCCACAGATTTCTACGTCTGTCAGATTGTTTGTAAGAAAATCAAATAAAGTTGATTTGTTTCTCAATGTTTCCTGTTTTTCTCAGAAACCGATTTGATTGGTCTGAAACTCGGAGGCAGAACGGCGTCACGCAGCTACCCTAGTCTTCCTCAGGATGAAGAGCAGCTGTTTTCTCTGCAGCAGCTCAGTGAGGTCCAACCTTCCTGCTGTCATTTCTTTGACTATGGAGGTGATTTTTCACCACAGGGGGGCAGCAGACATGAAGGAAACAGAGAGCCAGAAGGTCCTGCTCGGTTTCCATGACGACGGAAACTTCCTGCTGGAGGTCATGAGGTCTGGATGGCAGGAGGAGCGGACGCAGGAAGTTCTGGTCCTGAATTTAACTTTCTCTTCTTTTTATCTGTTCATTATATTGATTAAAACCAAGTTGAGATAAAATGAGATGTTTGGAGTTGAAGAGAAGAATCGTGTGAAGTTGATGTTTGGAGATGCTTCATTAACATCCAGGTGAACCAGGCCAGAACCTGCAGCTCAGAACAATCTGCTCTCCTCTCTGATTAGAAGCATCCAGATCCTGAACATCGTGTTTCACTCATGCTGCTTAATCCCAGATTATTAATATCTGAAACAAGATGGGGTCAAAGTTCAAGAGCAGAATGGACGTCCCCTCAGGACCATCCGTCTCTAAAGTCTCAGGCTGTGAAGGAGCAGATGGACATCCCTAACGGATCTGTCCATCATCATCCTCGCCTCCTACCTGCAGAGTAAAGACAGGATGAAGATGTTTGAACGATGGCCGCCTCTATGGCTGACGGTCCGTTCTTCATCAGGCAGGATGAGCTGCTTCATCCCAGGTGGATTTTATTTACCGCCACCGGATCCGGTCCTCTATCCGCCATATTGGAAACGTAACCTCCGGTCTCAGCGAGCAGAGCTACGGCGCCGCTAATGTTAGCCTCCAGGCACCAACCTCATCAGGCTGATTATTTTAGCATGCTAACTCTGCTAGCTCTATAGAAACCAGTCTTCTAGAGGCTGAAGCTCCTGCAGTAGATCTGGTGATTTAACATCTACTGCACTCATATCTACGTGTGATCGACACACATGGAAAACACCAAAGGAAAACCTAGATTATCTACAACCGAATGCTAACTGTATTTCTGACAGATATTCATTTAGTTATATTTTGTTATATTATCATCACAGAATTTTCCTCTAATGATAAAAACTGGATTCTGATACTAAGTGCAGCTTCTAGAAAAGCTGTAAGAAGGAAGTTACTGAAACTAGAAAGACCTACAGTGGACGGATGCTTGGACGTTATTTATAACATCTTTAGGCGGAAAGAATTGATTTTGTTTAAAGACTAAAAAAGGAAGTTATCCGTTCATCCTTTCTGCAGCTCTGCTATCCGTTCATCCTTTCTGCGGCTCTGCTATCCGTTCATCCTTTCTGCGGCTCTGCTATCCGTTCATCCTTTCTGCAGCTCTGCTATCCGTTCATCCTTTCTGCGGCTCTGCTATCGTTCATCCTTTCTGCGGCTCTGCTATCCGTTCATCCTCCTGTTTTTCCCAGCCTGCCGTTTTCAGCCCTTATGCATCAGTAAAGTGTTTACTGCATTGTCTCGTTGTATAACAGCTGCATCACTATGGAAGAGAATCGTTACCATATTTCAGATGAAAAAGCATTTTCACAAATGCTTTTTCATTTTAAGAATGTGGTTGCATTGTTTGACTCATAAATGAAATTATTAATCAATCATCCTATTTTCATTTTCTTCTTTAAGAATTGCTCATTTTATGCCACAATCAAAGAGAAAACACAGCAGACGTTTTGTTTTCCATGGTCTGCCTGCAAAGTACCGTCAAAAATCAAAAAAGAAAAAGCTTTCTGAGCGGCGGGCGCAGCGGAGTGACGTCAGCAGCCGCTCTTCCTCAGGTCCCATCTTGTTACGTTTAAGCGTGGCGGCGGGAAACTGGTTGAAACTGGTCTGACTATCGGGTCAAACTGCTGGATTCTACCTGCTCAGCTAATTCTAAAGTGTTTGTACGGTTGGAGGGAGATCCATGACCTGTGATGCTACAGACCTGGAGACAGGTTACCATGGTGACAGAAAGTCTTTGGAATCTGACTAAAGCAATAATTAATACAATGTTTATGAAAATGAACCAATGAAAGTCGGACGATTCATTTCAGCCATGATTTAACAGAAAGATTAAAATAATAAACTGATGAAAAAGACCTGCATCAAAATAATTGGTCGTCTGGAAAACCCTGGAAACAATGTGATCAAAGGGACGTTAGGTCAAGGTGTGTCCACCAATCAGCATCACAGGTCTCTGCAGTCTAGCAACCAGGCAGTGGGCCTATATATAAGGCTACAGGTGGACACTGTTTGGTGACGTGGTGCGTCTCACACTCAACATGGACCAGAGAAGGAAAGAGTTGTCTGAGGAGATTAGATAG
>NW_015152434.1:53303-57172 GCF_000732505.1 Cyprinodon variegatus
TCCTGATCAAAAATAACACCAAGATTTTTTACTTTATTATCTGAAATCAGTTTAATCCAAATGCAGTGACTGACTAATCAGCAGTTCTGTTCATGTTAGTAAATATAAACATAGAGCCAGTTGTAGCTAGGCTAGTAGTTAAGTTAGCGCTGGGTCAACATATATCACCATTAATGCTAACTGCATAGTTTAGGGTTATATAATAAAGTAGATAGATAATGTGTCTCCATCAGGGATCATATCAGAGTTTCTAGTAGCTGAAGTGCTTGAGCATCTTTGGATTCATCAGATCAGTAACAGGTTTCATCCTCTGACCCAGATCTGACCCTCCTCGGTCTCCTCGGCGTTAGGTTTGCTTCGGACTCTAGACAACCTCAACCTTTAAATGTTTGTAAGCTGCAGGATCTTAACCTTTGCTTCATAAACCTCGTAGCTCTGCTGTGACCCACAGCATCATTACAGGATAAAACATCTGCGTGAGAGCCAGAGTGACCAGGCGGTCTGTGGGCCTAATCCCACATTAACGGGCCGCACACAGATTAGCAGAGAGCTGCAGTCGGCAGCAGCATCGATTTTATTCCTTAAATTATGTCAGAGCTGAACTGGGAGAAGCCAAACTACCAGAAGCTGAACAAGAACGTCCTTCTGCTCCTCAGCCCTGCGCTGGAGCCAAAGGTTCCTGCAGAGTGAAGAGGAACGGAAACATCTGGTAATGTTCCACAGATAAACAGGAAGTGCTCATTATGGGATGATTCTAGAACTATGACATCATTTTAATGTAAACTGAGTAGGTAGATGATCTCCATCCAGCTGCTGAGGCCTGCTGGTCTGTTTCTGATCGACACAATCCGACTGTTAAGGTCGAGTTCAAAGCTGCTTCCCGTCTGCAAGAAGATGGAGCCAAAGCCCGCCGAGCATCATGGGAAATAAGGTCAGCCGGATCAGGAAAAACTGAGCTCTGATCCAAAGACCAGCTGAAAGGTCTGTGTAGATGGAAGCTCCAGTTCACCATAGTGGGAACCATTATGAGACCAGTGTGGTGAAGATTCCCAGGATCCAGAACAGAACCTGAGCCTCATGGTTCCTGACTGAGAACATCAGAACCATCTGAGGTCAATGAAGGTCACATCTGTCCAGAGGAGGAAGAACCAGAAGAACGTTGTCCCGCCTTCTGATAGTGACGGACCAAAATAAAAAACCTTTAATCCCACATCAATAAATAAAAAATGATTTTATTTTTTGCTCAGATTATCTTTAATATGAAAGTTTATTGAATTCCAACATTTGAAAGTGACAGAAAAGCAAAATGAGAAAAATCAGAGAGGAAGGAAAAGTTTTTCTAAGCCCTTGGTTTTATGTGAAGTCAGGTTGGTTCCAGAACCAGAACTTTCTGGGCCACGGTCCAGAAGGTCCAGAGAACCACAGATTTGACCCGCGGCAGCCTGACAGATGGAGGCGACTTCAGGAGAATTCTGACAGGAGAAACGAACCAAAGAAGATCCATGCCGCCATGAAGCCAAGCAGAGAATGGAAGGTGTGGGTCCGGGGCCCCCCGGCCCCCGCTGACAGCTGGCCCTCCTCTGAATCCAGCAGGGTCCCGTTCCGTAGACTCTCAGTCCCGTTCCCCATCTCCTCCCTGAGCTCCTGCTGGAGCAGCTTGGAGATGAGGCTGTTGAAGCGGTTCTCCGTGGTGGACATGAGCTCCGAGGACGCCGTAGTCAGGTTGAGCTCGCTGGGGTCGACGCAGGAGCCGTTCACCGCAGGGAAGACCACCTGGCTGAGGTCCAGACCCGCCACTGAGGAGGGCGAGGCGCAGGGGATGTCCCGCACCAGCTTGTAGTTCTCCATCCACTGCTTGAGCCAGTCCAGGGAGCAGTCGCACTCCCAGGGGTTCCTGAAGAGGTACAGGTGAGCCAGGAAGTAGATGGGCTGGAAGACGCTGAAGGGCAGCGTGGTCAGGTTGTTGCTGTTCAGGTGCAGCGTGATCAGGCTGGTCAGGTTCTCGAAGGAGCCCTCCTCTATGTTCAGCAGCTGGTTCCTGTCCAAGTACAGGACCTCCAGCTCCATTAGGTCACTGAACCAAGTCCTGGACACATTGGTCAGCTGGTTCCCCCCGAGGTTCAGCATCTTTAGGCGGCTGAGCCCCTTGAAGGGGAGTCTGGGAAGAACCGACAGCAGGTTATCATTGAGGTAGAAGTTCTCCAGCCGTACCAGGTCCTGGAAGGCGTTGTCATGGATCACATTGATACGGTTCCCCTGGAGGTTCAGGTANAGGTTATCATTGAGGTAGAAGTTCTCCAGCCGTACCAGGTCCTGGAAGGCGTTGTCATGGATCACATTGATACGGTTCCCCTGGAGGTTCAGGTACCTGAGAAGAAGAAGAAGAAGAAGAAGAAGAAGAAGAAGAAGAAGAAGAAGAAGAAGAAGAAGAAGAAGAAGAAGAAGAAGAAGAAGCAGAGAAATGGAGAAGATAGAAGCAGGAGGTCAATGACCTGCTACTGTGGATGTAGAGGGAAGGATGGATGGTGGATGCTGGTTGGATGCATGGTTGGATGCATGGTTGGATGCAGGTTGGATGCAGGTTGCATGCGGGTTGGATGCCGGTTGGATGCCGGTTGGATGCGGGTTGGATGGGGGTTGGATGCGGGTTGGATGCAGGTTGGATGCATGGTTGGATGCGGGTTGGATGCAGGTTGGATGCAGGTTGGATGGGGGTTGGATGCGGGTTGGATGCAGGTTGGATGGGGGTTGGATGCGGGTTGGATGCATGGTTGGATGCGGGTTGGATGCAGGTTGGATGCAGGTTGGATGGGGGTTGGATGCGGGTTGGATGCAGGTTGGATGCGGGTTGGATGCAGGTTGGATGCAGGTTGGATGCGGGTTGGATGCATGGTTGGATGCGGGTTGGATGCCGGTTGGATGCAGGTTGGATGCCAGCAGGCCACGCTGCAGTGCCCCCTCTGGTCTCCAGGCGGCGCGGCTCACCGGAGGCTCCCCAGGTCCAGCAGGGAGTTGTAGGCCACGGCCTCGATCTTGTTCCTCTCCAGGTAGAGGTGCGTCAGGTTCTCCATGCCCCTGATGGCTCCTGGGATCCTCCTGAAGTTGTTCTGGAAGCAGAGCAGCTCCTTCAGGGAGCTCTGCTCGATGAAGATGCGGTCTGGGATGCTGAAGAGGTTGAGGTCGGACAGGTCCAGCCTCTGCAGCTTCTTCAGCCCCGTGAAGGTCCGTGTGTGGAGGTAGCTGATGTACTCATTGTGGGCCATCTTCAGCTCCAGCAGGTTGGAGAGGCCCTGGAGGTCAGAGGTCAGACATGAGGAGAAGCTGGACAGGGTTTGGTCCTGCTGGTTCCTGGAGTTCTCCTGAGGTTCTCCGCTATCAGAACCAGCAGAACCGTCAGAACCTTTTGTTGTGCCATATGCCATGATCATGGTTTTTGGACATTGGGAACCAGTTTCCATATTTCATCTTGACAGGATGACCAGAGAAGAGAACGCAGCCAGCTAGAAGATCTCTCCAGAAGTGTCAGAACTTCTGGATCCAGACCGGATGAGCCGCTGAGACAAAGAGGAACCCTGGTTGCTGCTCTGACTGCTGAGCTGCAGCTGGAGGAAAACTCAAGTCTTCCAAATGGAAAAGGACAAAAAGGTTTGCAAAAGCTAACAGGATGGACTGCATGCTACGCTATGCTACGCTATGCTACATTATGCTACGCTATGCTATGCTACATTATGCTACGCTATGCTATGCTACGCTACGCTATGCTACGCTATGCTACAGGAACATGTGTTGAGCTGTTGCTAAAGCTTAGACCAGCTTTATTCACTGAGGATTTAAACACTGATATAACATTAGTGTTCATGTGTTCCTCA
>NW_015152434.1:60852-62023 GCF_000732505.1 Cyprinodon variegatus
CGTCCTCCTCTCCGTGCTTCGTCCTCCTCTCCGTGCTTCGTCCTCCTCTCCGTGCTTCGTCCTCCTCTCTGACTGTGAGGAGAGACACTAACTCCTAAAAGCTCTCAGCTATCTGCTAATGGCAGACTAATCCCTGCTGGAGGATTAGTGAAAAAAGAGCAGCTTTCACCAAAGAACCATTTAAACACCCAGATCACCAGGATGGTGTCAGAGCTCCGCCCACTGGACCAGATCACACCAGCGTTCCCAGTAAACCCTCTGTTTGGACCCCTCCCAGAACCTCAGTGGATCAGAACCTCAGTGGATCAGAACCTCAGTGGATCAGAACCTCAGTGGATCAGAACCTCAGTGGATCAGAACCTCAGAGGATCAGAACCTCAGNTACATGGGAACCTTTAGGACCCAGGGGAGCATGTGTCGGTCAGTGATCCATATTTCTCTCCCCGTCGTTCAGCAGGAGGATAAAACCTAATTCTGTTTATTTCTGGAGCTCCTTTCATCTCAGGTCCGTTGATCCGATCATCAGGACAGATTATGGTTGCTATGGAAACCAGCCGGTTGCATCAGTCAGGAATCTGGTTCAGCATCTGGAGCCCAAACAGCTGACTTTGCTCCAGCCTGGACCAGCAGCTGACAGGAGGACCATCAGAGGAAGTGATAGGTACGGTGGAGGACGTGTAATGCTGTGGGCCTGTTTGTCTCCCAGAAGGAACCGGTTGGACGGCGCGCCATTAACAGAGGACCAGAGGAAGCAGGATTGGTTCCCAGCTTTCATCAGACTCTGAAAGAAGCAGACGCTCAGAGAGAAACAGGAACTGACCGCTGAAGGTGATGGAAGTCATCTCTGCTGTCGCTCTTCCAGAAGCTTCCAGGACTAACGGACGTCTGAAAGCAGAGAAGCAGCAGAGCATCGGTCCTTCAGGAGAACGTCCACAGAGAGCAGCTGGAGGAGGTGGGGCTCCCTACCTGCAGCTTCCTGCTTGAATCCATGTGAGGAGCTGAAGACCCAGACCTCCATCCTTCCCTAGGGGTCCTACGGCGCCGTGGATCCTGCTGCTCCGAGGAACACGTCCTCCTCTCCGTGCTTCGTCCTCCTCTCCGTGCTTCGTCCTCCTCTCCGTGCTTCGTCCTCCTCTCCGTGCTTCGTCCTCCTCTCCGTGCTCCGTCCTCC
>NW_015152435.1:0-2098 GCF_000732505.1 Cyprinodon variegatus
GTTTTAACTGGAGAATAAATAACCAATATCCAGCTTTGGACATTTTCCAGTAATGGGTATTTAAGCGTAACATCAGAGGTGTGCAGAATGACAGCAGCAGGTTATTTAACTGACTAAGGTAGAAACTGAGCAGAATCAGCATGAATGGAAGAACTGGTTGAGGTTACTGGGAACAGTGGTGGTTCTAGAGTCTTCCAGCTGCTGGGAGGAAGGATCTGTGATAACGCCCCCTGGTGCATGGGGGGCAGGGGATCCGTCTGTTTCCCACCTCCTGCTTTGAGTCCAGAGCCTCAGTGTTGGGAGTCCAGTCCAGTTTGTTCTCCAGGTGAACACTGAGGTAGGGTCCACTACCTCACTGTCCGTCCCTGGAAGTCCACCTCTAGCTCCTTGGTTTTCCCTCATTAATCATTAATCTGCTGGAACAGAGTTCTGGGTCCCTGTCTGTCCTCTGAGCGTCTCCACCTGTGATGAGGCCAACTATGGCAGAAAGGTCAGAGAAGGTCTGGAGGAGGCGGCGTGGGGAGCTGATGGAGACGTCTGCAGAGGTGAAGAGGAACGGTTCCAGTTCCCTGTGGGACCCCGTTCTGCAGACCAACCTATCAGAGGCAGCTACTGAAGGCGGTCGCTAAGCTGCTATATCTATATTAGAAGCTTCTGGCTGTCTTCAAAATGTGAATAGACCCACACATTCTCCATACTGCAGAGTTTGCACCGTATGACTTAGAAGGTGAAGAAATAACAGCATTTTATCTTCATACTGAAGCATATTTTAATGTGATAACTCAGCGCCCTCTGCTGGAACCAACCCAACACTACAGCTGAATCTGTCCCAACAGGAAAACTCCAAACCTCTTCTCAGCCGAACAACCTGGAAGCCACAAATCTCCTCCGTCATCGACTACGTCTCACATGTCTCACATGTCTCATATGTCTCATATGTCTCTTATGTCTCTCATCCACATAGAGCTGTTAGTAATCAGGACTTTAAATCCCTTTCCTGTGATTTATTCTGGGTTCCAGTGGTAACTTTGTCAGAACTGAAATTCTCCAGGAAAAACTGGGTCCTCAAAAGGAAGATGATGATGATGAAGATGATGATGCTGTAGTAGGAAAAAAGTATCAGTAGTAATAGTAACTATTTCCTCCAGTTAAATAAACAGATCGTAACATTTCAGTCAGGCTGCATTTTATTTCATCTTTGCAGAGAAATCAGTTCATCCTACGCTGCTTATTGCTCGGTTATCAGACCAGTTCTGATCGTCTTCATTAATTAAATTAATCAGAGTCTAAACTAATTACAGACGCTTTGATTAAACAGAAACATGTTATGAATAAACCTGAGAAAGAATCTGGTTTGTTATAGAAGAAGCTCTGCTGCTCTACAGACATCCTGACTCTGGCATCGCAGGTTAAACGTTGATCATAAAGGATTTTATCTTCGTTTAATCGATAATAAAACGAGGAAAATTAGTGAATGTATGTAAAGAAAACTAAGAAGTAACTATTGATAAAATAATATAAAAAATGCACACCTGCAATCAGTGGAGAAAGTTAAATGATTATAATAGATGGAAAAATGATGGAAAAGATCAAATCTAAAATATGTTGCCAATAAATGGAGCAATTAAATCACTTCCTAGTTGATAAAAACATTAAAATGTTTTTCCCCATGATGAAACTTTTCATGGTAAAACATCTATTTGCTGAGAATTTTAAAAGAATAAAATAATAATTATTAATTCTTATCATTATCACCCTTTTTGTTTCCCTGGAAACAACAGAATCTTTCATCTCTATAAAGTATAAGTTAAATTATTAACCTCATTATGAGGAAAAAGAATAATCTCAAATATTAAAATAATAACTCAGAGTTCATTTCTTCAGAATCAGGTTCAGTCAAAGCAACATGTGAGCAGCTGGTCCCCTACTGATGTGTTGATTAACCAATCAGAGGGGATTATTCTGAGCTCTGATCTGTTGATGTCTTTAAGCCCCGCCTCCTCCTGCTGAAGGATGGAAGGATGGCTGAGATGGTCCTCCATCAGGGTCTCCAGCACCTTGGTCCCTCTGTAAAGCCGTCTCTAAGGGAGAAAAGGTC
>NW_015152435.1:4085-6132 GCF_000732505.1 Cyprinodon variegatus
GTTTCTAGATCTTGGAGCTTGGCCTGTTTTCCAGTGTAGTCCTGTTTCTCTGACTGTGACGAACTGGAGAGAAATATCATCCTAACCACCTGCAGCCGCTCTATCCCTCCAACCTGTAGATCCTTCTGATGCTGCCTCTGCTTTGACTAAATTAACTGTTCAGTTGAAGCTTTCCATTAAACCTTTTCAGAGAACTGACAGCTGGTAGTGGCAGCGTCATGCTGTGGGAATCTGGTCGAATGGAGGGTTTGTCTCTGTGGAGCTGATGGCTCGTATGAATCATTGAAGTTTATTAGTGTTTGAAAGCAGAGAGGAAGAGTCTGATTATGACTCCTCCCCCCTGTCCAGGTGTGTCCAGGTGTGTCCAGGTGTGTCCAGGTGTGTCCAGGTGTGTCCAGGTGAGCCACTGACACTCAGTCTGTCCTCTGCTTCGTTTATTGTGGTTTTTGGCTGCTAAACATTTCATAATTACAAACATCTGTAACTGATTCTGGAAGAATAAAAGCAGTAGTGCCCAGATGTGACTCCGCCCCCGTCCGACCTGGAGCAGGGGGCGGAGTCAGATTAGAGATGGAGGGGGGGGGGATAAAGATCATCACAAATAAAAGATTATTTTCTACAATAACAACAATGATGATGATGATGTGCAAGTTTAACAAAACGTTAAAATAATTAATACAGTGTTTTTCCCTCAGAGTGAGACCTCCCGCCGCTAACCCACGCCGAAGCTAAACGGCGAGAGGGGAGGAAGAACAGGAAGTGACTGGTCCCTCAGCGAGCGCTAAAACCAGGAAGGGGCGGGGCTTCCCAGCATCCAATTAAAAGCAGCAGAATCACTCCACCATCATAAAACCCAAAGGTAAAAACAGTCTCAAACGCTGCGGGGGGCGGGGCCTAAAGCGGTGTGGGGGCGGGGCTCAGGGCTCCAAGTCCAAACTGTCCAGGGTCAGCTGGCTGCGGTGGGGGGAGTTTGGGCTGGGGGGGCTGCTGGGGTTGGAGCTGTTGGAGGGCGTCGAGTGTTTGGTGGAGTCCGAGTCCGGCTGGGCGAGCGACACCGGCAGCACATGGAGAGAGAGAGAGAGAGAGAGAGAGAGAGAGAGAGAGTCAGGGCGGGGCGGCTCCCAGAAATCATCAGAGGAACACGGCAGCTTCTACCTCCCGGTCCGGATCCTGGTCCAGGTCGCCGGTGCTGCGGCTCGAAGCTCCTCCACTGAAATCTGAACCAGAGGAGAAGGTCAGAACGGAACCGGCCGCCCGCCGCCCGGCCCGAACGGAACCGGCCGCCCGGCCCGAACCGCCATCAGAACACCACAGCAGGGCTGAGCTCAATTCATGGCAGTGGCGGCGTAGCGACAGTCCCGGTGGGTCGTCAGGCTGACACGACAGGAAGTAGTTCATCTGCCAATAAGAGGCCAGTGGCACCCACAACTATGCTGCCACTAGGGTGTCAGGCTCTGCTGGCACCGGTCACTAGCGTGGCAGTCCGGCCTTCCAGCCAGTAGGCGGCCCGATCGGCTCCCAGGTTAAGGGGCTGCAAGAGCCGTTATTAATTATAAACGTCATTAAAACTCTTATAACGTCACTTTTACACAAAGACCAGAGGCTCCGCCTCCATTTAGGCCATTAGTACCAAAGTAAATCACTTCGTTAAAGGGTTCAAACATGTTAATAACCTTCTGGTTTTAAAACAGTATTTTACTGTCAACTGGCCAGGGACACCTAGTGGCAGCAAGTGGTAATGCCACAGGCCTGTTATTGGCAGATGGACTATTTCCTTCCATCAAGGAAATGTGACTTTAGAAAATAGTTTATTAAACAATAAAAGCACATTAAAACATCAGTCAATACGCCTTGACAGCCGGTAATACGCCGCGTCAGGCGGTAATACGCCGCGTCAGCCGGTAACACGCCGCGTCAGGCGGTAACACGCCGCGTCAGGCAGTAACACGCCGCGTCAGGCGGTAATACGCCGCGTCAGGCAGTAACACGCCGCGTCAGGCGGTAACACGCCGCGTCAGGCCGTCGAGCCACCGGAGGCGTCGCAGCG
>NW_015152435.1:8720-12604 GCF_000732505.1 Cyprinodon variegatus
TCAGGCAGTAACACGCCGCGTCAGGCGGTAATACGCCGCGTCAGGCAGTAACACGCCGCGTCAGGCGGTAACACGCCGCGTCAGGCGGTAACACGCCGCGTCAGGCCGTCGAGCCACCGGAGGCGTCGCAGCGCTGCCACTCCCATGAATTGAGCTCGCCGTCTCTCGAACTCTGAGGCTCTTACCTGAAGCCGTGCGAGTGATGTGCGACTTGCTTCTGTGTTGCCGGGAGATACTGGAGAGTGGGCGGGGCTTATCCCTAATGGGGTCGTCCTGAGGGGGGGGCATCACACTCTAAACACAGACAGAACCAAACCAATTAGATTCTACTGGGCTTCAGAACTGGGTCTTAGTTACTAGGCAACCAGCTCAGACTGATCCGGTCCGAGTGGTTCTGAACCGAACCGGGCTGAAGGTTCTGTTTAAACGGGTCAATTTAATCAAATCTTCAGAGTTTAACCTGCAGCTTTGATGAAAGATGGTTCTGACCCAAAAACAGGACAGGAAGCAGAAGCCGGGCCCTGCAGAACCAGAACCTCGGCTGAGGAACCACAGAACCGACGACCCAGATTCTGTTGGGTCAGACCCAGAACCCTGAGGTCCGGTTCTGACCCGATAAGCACCCAGAGGAGGCGGCGAACGCTGCAGCAGGTCAGGGTGATGCTGCAGCCTCCGCCGCTCAGGGAGGGGGGGGGGGGGGGAGAAAGAGAGCAGCGGCCTACCAGAGAAGAGATGGAGGGAGAGGAGGAGGAGGAGGAAGGCTGCAGGAGGCTCTGCTGGGAGGAGGAGGAAGAGGAGGCCTCCTTCTGCAAGAAGGCGCCGGCCGATGCCGACGTCATGTGATAGATGTGCTCAAAGTTGGAGGGGGGGGAGATGAGGGTGTGACGGGAGGAGGAGGAGGAGGAGGGAGAAGGAGAGGGGGAGGGTGAGAGGGAGGTGAGGTCACCAACCTGAACATGAAAGAGAGGAAGAGGAGGAGGAGGAAGGAGTCAGTGATGAACAGAGGAGGAGGAGGAGGAGACGGCATGCAGGGAGGAAGAGGAGGAGAAGGAGGAGGAGTTACCAGGGGGAGGTCCATCAGGACCTGCATGCCGTCTCCTGGTCCCATGTGGGCCACGTGGTTGAAGTTGGTGGGATTGGAGATCATCCTGGACCGCAGCTCCGGGTCCTTCAGCATCTCCCTGGAAACGGAGAAAGAGGCGGAGCTTCAGAGGAAGAACAGAGAACCTTCGCCGTTCTGACCCCCCCATCCTGACCCCCCCCCCGCTCCATCCAGGAGACCCAGAATGGACCGGTTCTGCAGCTCGTTCTAGGACCAGCTGGGTTTTATCTTTAGGAAGCTCTAGAACCATTTCAGGTTTTCCTGTTTGCGCCCCCCCAGCCCCCCAGCCCGGTTCTCACCTCCTCTGCTGGAGCCGCTCCTCCTCAGGAACCTTGAAGAGGAACTTCCTTTTGCTGCGGGTTCGAACCATCAGCTTCCTGCTGTGGTCAGACGTCTGTGGGATGGTGAGGTCTCCCTCTGCAATGGGAGAAGGGTGAGCGGGTTCTGCTGCTTCTGCCGGGTCCAGCAGTGTGGAGGCGCTTACCTGAGGAGGTGTTGCTGAAGTAGACCAGGCGAGGAGGTTCTGAGCTCAGCAGGTTCAGCGTTCCCTCAACATTCAGCGGGCGGAACTGGCGAGAGAGAGAGGCGAGGCTGGTTAGCGGCTCGGGGCTCTGATTGGCCGTCAGAGCGGGGCTCCCATTGGCCGCCGGAGCCGGGCTCCCATTGGCCGCTAGAGCCGGGCTCCCTTTTGGCTGCTGGAGCCGGTCTCCCATTGGTTACCTTGCGGAGACAGATGGTCTGGACCCACTGGCTGCTGTGGATGTCGAACACGTCCACGCCGTACTCGCTGTAGACCGTCAGGTGGAACGAGTTGGAACCTGAGGACAGAACAGAAACATTGGTTCAGCTGGACGTCCCACAGCATGACACTCCAGGCGCCATGCGTCAGAGGGCAAAAGCAGCGACGTACAGCAGGCCAGCGGCGTGGCGGGCCACATCAGCTCTTGGTCCCGGGAGCGCCGGCCCTGTCCGTCCACGTAGACTCCCAGCTGGCTGAAGCAGAGCAGGACCTCGCTGGAGCCCACCTCCAGGGCGTGCAGGGCGTCCATGGGCTGCTGGGACAGGAAGGCCAGAGACGGGTCGCCCGGGTTCACCAGGCTGATGGGGGACGACTCCCCCTGCAGGGCCAGCAGGGCGAAGCCTGACGGGTAGCCCACACACAGCCGGTCCCGCAGCATGCCTAGCCACTGGACCGTGCCTGGAGCCTGCACCTCCCACAGCTTCTTATGGTACGGCTTGGCCCGGGTGATCTCATAGCACTGGACCTGTGGGGGCCACACAGAACCGAGACTTCAGAACCGGACCTCGCACATGGACCTGCGGCGGGTGGGGGCGGCCCTGACCTGACGTTTGGCGGCAGCCAGCAGGCAAGCAGGACCTCCGGGTCGCAGCACCCCTGTGGTCAGAACCTGGCAGTTCTTGGTCTCTGCCAGCTTGGTGTCGAAGGAGGACTCGGCTCCGTCCAGAACCCCCCAGGGGTGAAGGTGGACCTGGCGGTTTCGGCCACAGAGCAGAGCGACGATCTTCTCGTTGGGAATTAGCTCGATCTGATAAACCTTCTTACTGTCTGAGGCTCTGACGATGACTACGGCGAGACGACGAAGAGCAGGTCAGAGACTGAGCGCTCCGCCCAGGGCGTAGATGATAGAGGTCTGTTACTCACCGTCTCTGGTGACCTCCACCACAAACAGTCCGTCCTCCGTTCCCATAGCGATCCGCTCCCTGTCTGCAGGAGGAAGAGACATCAGCCAATCACTGAGCAGAGGGGGCGGGGCTGAGGCGTAACACCGTCCCCATGTGAACTCTTTGAAGCTATAAAAACTGAACGCACTAAATGAGCTCAACGCCCTGAACCCGCTAAACGTAGGGTGACCACCCGTCCCGCGTAGCGCGTGCGCGCACAGCGTTTGAAGCCCAATTCATTCGTCCTGCAAATTGAGACCGTGTCACGCATAATCAATATGAAATATGAAAAAGCTTATGGTCGTCAAGTTGCACTTACTCTCATATGACAGCAGATGGCAGTGAAAGCCCAAATTCATGAGATTAAATGTTTGAAGTCAATTTTTAAACGTCTTTCTACCACTTTTTTGTGGTTTGAATCATCAGTAGCCGGTCTAAACATATTCCAAGAACGCAGCCAGAACGTGCGGTGACGTAAAAAAAGCGCGCTCGCGTAAAATACCAGTTGGAACTGCGCTTTATTGTACTTTTACACTTATGTAGTGAAAGAGAAGGTTCTCCTCAATGCTGCACGCTCCAACAAGAAATACAACTTCAAGAAGAAACCTGAAGGTAAGAAACCTAGATATGTAAGACGCCATTAGTCTAAGATGAAGTTAACATTGCTGGGCGGTCTACAGGGGTGCAAATGCGTCACTTTTAGATCAAAATATATCATTGTTTTGCATAGGATTATATTTTGGAACCTTTTTGTATTGTTTTGTATTGTGATGGTGATGGGTTTGCACTCCTCTGTCTGTACTGGAAAACCATTAGGAAGCTTATCATAAATTAATTCTGTCTCTTATCTTTCTTTCTTATTTTATTCAGATGCTGGTGAAAAGGTTTGAGTCCTAAAGGTGACCCCAGAACACTGAACAGTTTTTTTTTCCTGTTCCTGCTTTTACCAACATCAAGTTCACCATCCTTCCTCCCCTTCTCGTTCTGTGAACCTCTGGAGTCGCGAGTTAAGCCTTTTTTTATTTTTTTTTTACAGTTCCTGTGGTGTAGAGCAACTACAATTCCTGTTAATCCTTTAATTTCAAATTATAATTTATTT
>NW_015152435.1:13472-16318 GCF_000732505.1 Cyprinodon variegatus
ACCCTGAACGCGCGGGACACCCTGAACGCGCGGGACGCCCTGAACGCGTGGGACGCCCTGAACGCCCTTAACATGCCGTACGCTCTCAAAGTGCCGAATGCTCTGAACGGTGTGTGAGCTCATGAACGCGGTTATGAGGAGCTGGATGTTCAGGAAGAACCCGTCCATCAGGACATGACGGATCATCTAAACCACGTGAACGCCAACAGAACCAGACCTCTGGACTCTCCAGTACTCACCGAGTACGGTGGCGCACAGCGCCGCCTTAATGAGGGGCAGCGAGGCGTCGTACGCTTCGTGCAGCAGGTGGACCTGCTGACTCTTCACCTGGTTCTTGGTCAGGATGTTCTGCAGGCTCTCCAGGATCCGGACCCATTTCTTCTTCTCTGCCTCGCTCTCTGCCAGAACCAGCAGGGACACGGAGGAGAGCTGCGAAATCAGCTGAGACGACGTCACCTGCAACATCATCGACCGTTAGGAGCTGGAAGGTGCGGCAGGAGCCGCGCCTGCTGCGTTTCCTACCTTGAAGATGCACGGGATGTCCTTCCTGGTGGCATGGATGACGTCGGACGCCAACACGGAGCTGACGGACAGATCTTCATCCCTGGAACAAAGCGGTTGATGAAACCAGGAACAGGTGAGGAAGGATCAACCTGCTGCCTCCAGGCGGCTTACCTGAGGTCCAGAACCAGACTGGCCGCCACGCCCGGCTGGGTGGACTTCCCCTCTGGAATGTCGTAGAGAAACAGTTTACAGTCGGAGGCCACGGCGAACGCTCGCTGCCAGCCCTTCTTCACGCCGCTGGGCTTGGGGATCTGCCAGAGGACAGTTTAGTGTGGAACCGTAGCGGATCATCCTGCTCCTGCAGCTAGCCGCCTTACCTTGACGTAACCCTTGTACGCCGTGCCGATGCCCCTCTGGACGTCGATGCCCTGCGGCCTCTTGGCCTGCTCCGCTGGGATCGGACAGATTAGGGGGGCGTGGTCTTTACAGGCGACATGGCATATGAAGGAGCAGACTGAAGGCAGAGAGACGGAGCATCAATCATCCTTCTCTAAAAACCACCCAGAGTTTGGATCAGAACCAGACGTACCTTCGCAGGCGTAGCCCTGGCGGCTCAGGCCCACCATCAGGGAGGTGCAGTGAGAGCAGAGGGTGGGGCTGGAGAAGGTTCTGATGCTCAGCTGGTGAGCTTTGGGCTGAAACACAGGAAACAGCTGCTTCAGCTTCATCACGCCTCTGATGGACCAGAACTTTATGGGTCCAAATCAGGCAAATCTAAAGCGGAGACACTTTGAATTCCAGGAAACGCGCTGGATGTTTTCTAAGGCGGAAGGCTCTAAAAGAGCCGCCATTGTTCACCGCCGGCCGGTTCCAGCCTGCAGCGCCGCTTCCCTCGCCTGCTTCTAACCGCCGGCCGGTTCCAGCCTGCAGCGCCGCTTCCCTCGCCTGCTTNGCCGGTTCCAGCCTGCAGCGCCGCTTCCCTCGCCTGCTTCTAACCGCCGGCCGGTTCCAGCCTGCAGCGCCGCTTCCCTCGCCTGCTTCTAACCGAAGACCAGCTGAGGTCTAAAGAGAACTCCACTAATCCACCTTAAACGGGCGGGTCCTGGCGGCGTACCTTGGGTGCAGGCGAGCTCTGGTAGGTGGGGGAGGGGCTGTCAGGGAGCGATGCTGCCTTCACTTCCTGTTGACAAAGAGCAGAGCAGTTAGCTAACGAAGCTTTCGCTGCGCACCGTGGAACTGTGGGCGGATTACCTCATTCTCAGAGACGGAGCACGGCGAGGAGGGCGCCGTGTCTGGCTTCAGGGGGGCGGAGTCTAAGTCTGCAGTCTGAGAACGACAGAAGGGGGGAGCTTTTAGGAGGACAGAGCAGATCCTGAATCTTCTGAGGAGGAACCACACAGGAACAAAGAGCTAAACATCCTAGTGTGGGAGGGGCTATGTGAGGGGGCGTGGCTTCATTAGTGAACAGCTACAGCCGAGGTTAAAGTGACTGGAGAAGGCGGGCTCGAACCCGCTGGGAAAAACTTACTTCTTCCCAAAGAGCGAGCAGCGAGGAGGCGGAGCTAAGCGCCGCCTCCAGGACGCCGAGGGGAGAAGCAGGCAGCTGCTGCTGATTGGTCAGCGCCGCGGCAGGAGGCTTACCTTAAAGCTGAGGTCTGGAGCCAGAGGAGACGTGTTGAAGTAATCAAAGATGGAGTCCTGGAAGTCCGGAAGCTTCAGACCTGCAGAGACTCAGAGTTCAACAGGGATCCATCCAGGAGGAGAACTTCTGAGGAGGCGCCCTCACCTTTAGCAGAACGGGAGCGACTCTCCTCCATCTCCCTCCTCAGACTCTCCACCTGCTCCACCGCCTCTCTCCTCTTCTCCTCAGACTCCTTCAGCTTACTGTAGACAGACGGGAAAAGCTGGATCAGGACCGACCCGTTACAACCGTCTCTGAAACCACGGCGACCCTGGGTGACCTCTGACCTCTCCAGGTTGATGTTGGCGGCCTTGAATCGGCGCAGCTCCTCCTGGACCATCTGCTTGGCTTTCAGTTCGGCGTCCAGAGCCGACTGCAGCTCCAGACGAGCCGACATGTCCAGCTTCTGGCTTCGACGCACCTTCCACAGGGGGTCCTGCAGGGGAGAGACAGAAGAACCGGTTTCTGCAGCTTCTATAATCACGGCTCTAGATACCTGATGGAGGAGATCAGCTGGAAGCTCCAGGAGTCCCGCCTAGAGCAGGGCCGCCTAGATCAGCGCCGCCTAGATCAGGGCCCCCTAGATCGGGCCCCGTCTAGATCGGCCCGCCTAGAGCAGGGCCGCCTAGATCAGCGCCGCCTAGATCAGGGCCCCCTAGAT
>NW_015152435.1:19033-21868 GCF_000732505.1 Cyprinodon variegatus
TTGATCAGCCACCCAGCTCTACAGGAACCAGCACTCCTCCCTCCAGTGACCCATCGATGGTCCACATGGAGCTGCAGGTCCATCAAACTCTAGACCAATAGGAGGCCAACGCCTCTGAGAAGGCGTGGCCTCTGCTGACCCAGGCCGGTTCTGATGTCACCAGCGGGTCAAATAACGCCCTGCCTCCTTCACAATAAAAGCCTGTGTCTGGCTGGATCCTAAAACATGAGCTGGACCCAAAGGCCCGCGGTCCTGAGCGGTTCCGAGCGGTTCTGGGCGGTTCTGAGCGGTCCTGAGCGGTTCCGAGCGGTTCTGGGCGGTTCTGAGCGGTTCCGAGCGGTTCTGGGCGGTTCTGAGCGGTTCTGAGTGGTCCTGAGCAGTCCTGAGCGGTTCTGAGCGGTTCTGGGCGGTTCTGAGCGGTTCTGGGCGGTTCTGAGTGGTCCTGAGCAGTCNTCCTGAGCAGTCCTGAGCGGTTCTGAGCGGTTCTGGGCGGTTCTGAGCGGTTCTGGGCGGTTCTGAGTGGTCCTGAGCAGTCCTGAGCGGTTCTGAGCGGTCCTGAGCGGCTCTGAGCGGTCCTGAGTGGTTCCGAGCGGTTCTGGGCGGTCCGGTTCGGTACCTGAGGTCTGCTCCCCAGGCTGGAGCTGCGGAGCGTCTCCAGCTCCTCCGTCATCTTGGTGGCCAAGGCCTGCAGGTAGCCGCGGGCGTCCTTCTCGTCGCTGACCCTGAGCACAGAAACCAGCAGCTTAGAGGCACAGCTCCCCCTGGTGGGCGGCGGTTCTGATGACACGGGTCACTCACCACTGGATGATCTCTGCGATCTGGGCCTCCCAGTGGGACACGCTCTCCTTCTTGGAGGACAGGTCCTGCAGGTCGTCCTCCAGCTGCCGGTTCTGGGCCGTCAGGTTGTCCACGAAGGAACACAGCTGCAGGAGAGGATGGGATTAGAACCGGGCCGACGCTGGTTCTGGTCGGGGTTCTGCAGCCGCTCACCTTGTCCGTCTCCGCCGTCAGCTTGCGGTTCTCCTCGGTCAGCATGTTCTTCTCGCGCTCGTGTTTCTCCTTCAGAGCCGCCACGGCCTCGTCCATCTCGTTCTGCCTGCAGAGTCACACACACAGCCGGTTCAGAACCGGAGCCGGACCAGGACCCGATCCAGAACCCCCGTCCTCCAGGACTCGCCTGTCCCTGTTGGCTTTGTCCAGCTTGTCTCGGAGCTGCAGCAGCTCCTTGTTGGCGGCGAGCCGCGCCCCCTCGGACTCCTGCAGGTCTTTGCGCAGAGTCTTGATCTCGCCGGAGTGGGCGGAGTCCTTCCTCAGCAGCTCCTCCTCGTAGAACAGAACCTTCTTGTCCAGCTCCGCCTTCAGACGGGACAGCTCCTGCTGAGACTCCGCCCCTCCTCCGCCTGCCGCCCCTCGACCCTGCTGGGACTGAAAGCAGAATGGGGCTGACCCTGAGGGCCGTGCTGAGGTCCTGACAGAGGGGAGGCGGTTCTGCCTCCTCACCTTAAGGCTGCGTAGCTCCGCCTCCAGCTGTTTGGAGTAAACCTCGCCGTTTTCCCGCAGCTTCCTCTCCTTTGATGACTCCGCCTTGGCCTCGTCCAGCTGAGCCTCCAGCTGCCAAACACACAGACAGCAGGGCTCTTATTGTGAAAGGAGCAGGAGCTCTGGCTCCCTCTGGTGGCCAAAGCACAGCTTTATTGTGACTCTTATTTTGGAGAGACTCCTCACCTCCTTCCGATTCTTCTCCGTCTTGCGGATCTCCAGCCTCAGGGCGTCCATCTTCTGCAGGAGGGCGTCCATCTCCTCCTCCTTGTCCCTGAGCTGACGGGACAGACGCTGCTTGGAGGAGCGCAGCTCGGCCATGCGCTCCGACAGCTCTGAGAACTCCTGCAGGGCCAGCTTCCTCTGGGAGTGCGCCTCCTTCAGCTCCTTGCTCTGGCTCCTGAGACGCTCCAAGGAGTCGGCCAGCTGCTGCTCGGAGGAAGAGGAGGGTGGAGGTGAAGGCTGAGGCAGCGGGGACAGAAGCGGACGAGGACGGCGCCGTTTACCTTGTGGACGTCCTCCTTCTCCTGTCTCAGGGTCTTCACCTGTCTCTCCAGGGTCTGCAGTTTGGAGGCGGAGCTCTCGTAGTCCTGTCTGAGCGTGACGGCCTCCTCCAGCTGGTGCTCCAGCCTATCAGAGTCTGACACATCACAGGACAGCGGATCAGGACCCAACCGGGCCTCAGACACCAGAACTCTGAGACCGCCACCTTCTGACCTGCCAGCTTCTTCTTCAGACGCTCGATCTCCTCGTTCAGCTTCTTGATCTCTTTGTCCCTCTGTACGGTTCCTCCTCTGGGCGGAGCCTGCAGGGCCTGGGTGGACTCTGGGGGTCAGAGACGGAACCGGACCGGGTCAGAACCGGAGCAGAGACAGGGTCAGAGACGGAAACGCACCGGGTCAGAACCGGAGCAGAGACAGGGTCAGGGACGGAAACGGACCGGGTCAGAACCGGAGCAGAGACAGGGTCAGAGACGGAAACGGACCGGATCAGAACCAGATCAGAGACGGAAACGGACCGGATTAGAGACAGATCAGAGAAGGAAACGGACCGGATTAGCACCAGATCATAGACGGAAACGAATCTGATTAGAATCAGATCAGAGACTGGAACGGACCGGATTAGAACCAGATCAGAGAAGGAAACGGACCAGATTAGAACCAGATCAGAGACGGAAACGAATCTGATTAGAACCAGATCAGAGACGGAAACGAACCGGATTAGAACCAGATCAGAGACGGAAACGAACCGGATTAGAACCAGATCAGAGACGGAAACGAACCGGATTAGAACCAG
>NW_015152435.1:22652-24056 GCF_000732505.1 Cyprinodon variegatus
ACAGAACCTGCGGCTCCAGGCGGTTCTGACCTCGTGGTTCATGATCCTCCCGTAGGTCTCCACCAGCGACTCGGCGTAGAACGGCGTCTCGCCGTACAGCATCTCGTACATGCAGACCCCCAAAGACCACCAGTCACACTCTGGACCATAGCGACCCATCCCGTCCTCCATGGCCTGCAGGATCTCTGGGGAAATGTAGTCAGGGGTTCCCACGGCAACGGAGGACTGGACCTGCAGCGAGCAGAGGAGGAGAAGTCATCATCATCATCATCATCATCATCACCAGGCGGAGCGTCTCCTCACAGAGAGGAGAACCTCAGAACCTCTGAGCTTCAGTCAGTCAGTAGAACCAGCATGGCGCTCTTATTTTGAAAGAGGAAGGAAATGAAACTGGATCTCTTTTCCGCTTCTTTTCTCTCCTTTTCCCTTCCTTCATTTCTTCCCCTCCCTCCTCCCCCCCTTCCTTCCTTCCTTCCTTCCTTCCTTCCTTCCTGTCCTCCCCTTCCCTCTCCTCTCCTCCCGTTCTTCCCTCTCCTGTCCTGCTGGGTGAGGAGCAGTACACTCCCTCCCCATCAGAACCACCAGCGTTCCTCTGGATGGTGTGTGTGCAGAAGTGGGCGGGGTCAGCAGGCTGTGTAGAAGTGGGCGGGGTCAGCAGGAGGTGGCTTACCGTGCCGTCCTCCATCATGCGCAGACAGGAGCCAAAGTCAGCGAGTCGGATGTGTCCGTTGACGTCCAGCAGAACGTTGTCTGGTTTGATGTCTCTGCAGAACAAAGAAGGAGCACTGTGAGCAGGAGGAGCTCCACCAGGGGGAGGAGCTCCACCAGGGGGAGGAGCTACACCAGGGGGAGGAGCTCCACCAGGAGGCAGAGGGAGGAGCAGACGTACCTGTGGATGTAGTGCTGTTGGTGGATGGAGTGGACGGCCAGAACCATCTCTGCTACGTAGAAGCGCGCCATGTCTTCAGGGAGACGGTCCTCAAACTTACTGAGCAGCGTCAGCAGGTCTCCGCCCACGTAGTAGTCCATCACCAGGTACTGCAGAACAGAACCGACCCGGTTAGCCGGCGCCACCAGGACCAGCACAGGGAGAAACACACTGGACCCACCAGGAAGTTGTCGTCCTGAAAGGCGTAGTGCAGAGTGGTGATCCACTGGCTGTCCCCTCTCACCAGGACGTCCCGCTCCTCCCGGAAACACGCCGTCTGCACCGACAACACGTTAGCAACACGTTAGCAACACGTTAGCAACACCTCAGCAACACGTTAGCAACACGTTAGCAACACCTCAGCAACACGTTAGCAACACGTTAGCAACACCTCAGCAACACGTTAGCAACACGTTAGCAGCACGTTAGCAACACGTTAGCAACACGTTAGCAGCACGTTAGCAACACGTTAGCAA
>NW_015152435.1:29814-33301 GCF_000732505.1 Cyprinodon variegatus
ACCTCAGGAACCGGTCCAAAAGCTGTTCTGTGGGACAAACCAAGCCCAAACCAGAACCGCTCTCCATAGCGGGACAGAACCTGTTCCTGCTGGAGGACATGGGGACCCGATGGACCCTGAGGGACACGGTTCAGATGGACCGCTGGAGGTCCAAACCTTCACCTGATTCTGTCTGGATCAGAACCAGAAACAGGTGAGATCTCAGCTGTTCATCCGGACCTGATGTCTGGTTCTGGTTCTGGTTCTGCTTGGATCCGATGCGGATGGAAATCAGCAGCTCCTGGATCCAGGTCACTGAAATGAGGACAGCTGAGAAACTGGGCCAGACGGAACCAGGCCAGGCGGGCCGCTCCAGATGGACCCCGACCCACATCCACCAGCCAGGACCAGAACCTGGACCCAGAACCAGAATTACCAGCAGAACCAAGAACCGGGTCCGGCTGGTTCTGGTCCAGTTGGACCATCCCTCACCTCCTCCCAGAACCAGAACCAGAACCTCCAGTCTGTGGTTCTGATGATCGGGTCCGGTCCCTGGACTGACGCATCCGGTCCGGTCCGGTCCGGTTCTTACCCCAGTTGAGGAAGTCGCTGATGTGCTTCTCCCTCTTCAGGGGGGAGTTGGAGCATTCGGAGCAGAGGCCGAGCAGGAGGTCCAGCAGCGCCTCCACGCTCAGGCTCCGCTCCTCCTTCCGCTCCAGCAGGAGCTCCTCCAGCCTCCTCAGCCGCTCCTGGGCCGACATCCCGGCCGGGTTGGGTGGCTCCTCCCCCCGCCGCTCTGACTCAGGCTGCTCCCTCCGCTTCCTGCTAGCAGCAGCTAGCCCGTTAGCTCTGGGAAAACATTCCCGACGTCTGGAGCCGCAGAGCCGCCGCCGTGTTCCGCCGCCTCCGCTCCGTCACCGGCGGGAATCCCAGCGGCTGTAATCCGGGATCAAATGTGGATTTCCTCTCCGGGATCGGGACGTCGTCAGGCGGACCTCCGCAGCTCCATGTCCGCCGGTCGGTCTGTGAGCCCGGGAGCAGGTCCAGCGGGTCCGAACCGGAACCGTCTGGACTTTAGAAGGTCCGTCGGAACCGAGCAGCAGCTTCCCGGGGATAAACGGCGGGTTTCGGGTCCGTTCGAGGCGGCTGCCGGTGTGGCTAAGCTCTGGGAATATGGCTGAATCCAGGTCGGAGGATCCAAAGCAGGAGCGACAGGATGAGCCCTGCTTCCGGTCAAAGCAGCTTCAAAATAAAAGCTTCGGACGCTCTCAGTTCGTTCCTGCCGCTCTGAATGTAAACCTGCTGGTTTAACTTCTGATCCTTCAACTCATTAAATCAACTCTGTTGCTTTATAAAAAAGTCAAAATCGATCCTCTGGACTTTGTTTCCAAGTTTGATGCCGTTTCTCTTCCATCCAGCAAGTGTCAGAAATAGTGTTTAGTTTCAGGTTTTATCCAGTTTTGTTTTAGAAAACGTGCGATTGAAATGAACGGACGGGTCCACCCCTTTGGAATGGGGGCCGCTTGGCTTCTTTGTTACCCTGGTTTATACTCAGAAACCAGGTAGTCTGCGTGTGTTGCAGTGAACGCAGATATGCCCCGCCCCTTCCGCAGACTCCCTGCTGCACCTCTCCAAAACTGTAGGTGAGCGCAGACAGGAGGCCTCTGATTGGTCAAACCTACATCCGCTCTACTCTATGCGTATTTCCTGTTTGGTTCCTTACCGCCTGGTCCGGTTGGCCGAACCCCAATGGGGAAAACGACTGGTGAAGATGGAGCAGCTAGCAGAGCGAGGTGAGAACGCTGGGACCCTTTTTCCACCTGGCCCTCATGTCCCTCCGTTGTTGGACAAACTTGCCCCCCCTTCCTCGCCGCCTCGGCCGTATCTAGACCCGCAGCTAGTTCCTGATTGGCCCTCTGGCGTTGTGGCGTGGAATAACAGCGCAGACCACGCTTCAATGTTGAGCATAAATATAAAATATCTGCGACACACTGCTGGGGGAGGATAACGAGCACTTTAGGCTGCAATACCTGATACCTGTCTATGTCTCTGAAAGGGGGAGGGTCATTAGGGGGGATTGTTGGCCTGGCTGAACCGGCGAGGTCTTCTGTTCCCCTGTAAAGAGGTGGGGTTGTGATGATAGCAAGAAGGAATAACTCTATCGCTGCATTGTAGATCTATAGATAGTAGATTTCAGTGATAGAGTTGATTCCCTCCCGCAGTGTTTTCCCCATGGGGTTAAACGCAGAGAGTTCATTTCGTCACTCTGTACTTGTGAAATCACAGGAAACCTGCTGGTCCTGCATTGAATGAAGCCTCTTCCCAGAGGGCAGCAGGGAGAACAGTCCATGGTGGGGGGGTGAGGGGTCATTGATGATGTCACAGGCTCGGGGCACGCAGCGCTGGGATGAAATGTCTTTAATGGCGGCCCCCTCTGTTTTATCATCAGTGTTTAATTTTAACCTAAACACAACCAGACAAAGTAAAAAACATCTGCTGAAAAACGTCAAAGTTTGACTGGCGGCCATCTTGGAAGCAGCGGTCAGGAGCGAGCGTGAGCCGAGCTTCCTATCAGACGGCAGAATGAATTAACCAGTCGCAGATGTTCCCACCATGATTGTTTCCACTGTTTAATGTTGCCCCTTTATGCAGTCAGTGGATCGGTTTTACTTTACAGCAGTTTTTTTGTTGATACATGAATGTTGTAACAATGATCAAAGAACAGATCAAAGCTTAGTTTTTTACTGCAGACTTTGTTCCATGCTCTTATTCTGAAGGCCTAGCCACCGTGGGCGGAAGTGTGCGTCGGCATTTGTGGGATAAATTGACATCCGTGTGTGTCTCTCCCAAAAGAACCCTCATGCCCCGCCCTCCTGCACCGGAAAGGCTCCAGATATGTGACGTCATGTGCTGATTGACAAGCGCAGGGAGAGACTGGTACACCCCCCCACCACACACACTGACATCATCATGTGACATCATCTGAATAAAGAAGTAAACAAGGAGAGCTGCCTGTTTCTGTTTATGACATAAAAACTCTATAATCATTTTATTCCTCTTTATTTGTATCTGTTCTTATTTTCATAAAAGTTTTTTTTAGTTTTAAATTTATTGCTTTTCCTTTTTTTTTTTAAAACAGTTTAACAGTCTGATGGCGGTGAGGAGAGGCTGCTACAGGTGGGTTCTGTAACAGCTTTTTGCCCACCGCCATCAGACTGTTGAAAAACTGTAAATCATGTGATGAATGGAGACTCTGCTTCGCTCTCATTACATCATCTCCACATCGTGACATCATCTCTGCATCTTTACATCATCTCTGCATTGTGACATCATCCCTGAATCATGACATCATCTCTGCACTAAAAGCTGAATCTGCAAAATAAACTCAAATGTTTTTACTGCATTTTGCACCTAATCTATGTATTTATTTTTGCGCTGCTCTGAGCTTCCACTCCAATGCCTTTTAGCACCAGGTCTCTCCTACATTGGGCGACAGGAGTTTACCCTG
>NW_015152435.1:34051-35304 GCF_000732505.1 Cyprinodon variegatus
TATTTCAAGCAGAATTTGCTCCTAAGACCCTCTGGGCTTTAGGGGTTAACTCTTTCTTTGTTTCTGCCACTTCAACATAGATTCTAACTACTTTCTACCCGCTGATCACAGCTAATATAGCAAAGCTGCTCTCTGGCATCGAACACAGGAGCAGCAGAAGCATCTGGACTCACTTTACTGGACGTCTGACCTTAATGAGGATCAGAAATGAAGCAGCAGAAGCTTCTTTGATGCTCAAAGCGCTCGCCGTCTGAACGTAGCATCAGGCTGTGGATGTGAGCAGATTCATAATGAAAAGCTCCTCAGATTTCTGACAGACGAACAAAGATAAACGGGACTTTAGTTGCATTAGAAATAAAAGAAAAAGGGTTTTATTAAAGGAGAAAACAGATCATTTGATTGGTTGTCAATCAAGTGGAGAATCGCTGCTAAACACGTTCAAAGATTTAAAATCAAATCTCCTCAAACACATTTTTAGATGTGTCCTCTTTCAGTGAGTGGCCACTAGAGGGAGCTGGAACCTGAAGGTTGATGGGCGGCTGTGAGGCCTTTGAGCCTGAAACCAAGGAAAGGGCAACACGTTTGACCTTGACTGGTTTAAATAAACCGCAGAAGAAACTCTGCTTCCTTCAGGGATGAACCTGTGGAGGTGCAACCAGGTTAGACATCTCTGCTAGAGATGAACAAACATCTGAGGTGGTGCTGACACCATGGACCCTGCAGCCTGTTGGTTAAACCTCCGAGTGAAGCTGAGCGGAGGTGAACGCTCCCGATCAGTGAAGCCTCTGAGTCACACGGCTGCCAGGACCTCATTCCTGAAGTGGGAGAACTGGTCGGACCGCTGCACCTTCCTGACTTCTGCAGAAGTTGAGAGTAAAGAGCAGCTGCTACAGACACGCTCAGATCTGCACCCTGAGGCGGCTCTGCTGCCCTGAAGTGAATCCAACCAAGCAGAGATTGACAGATGCTGCACTACAAAGACACATCATCACAAAGGTTAGACGCTGAACCGATGATGATGATGATGATGTTCCCAACAGGATGTAGGAACACTCCAATGGAAACCAGGCTAGACCTTAGATCTTCATGCACCTTCTGGTTCGGGGTCAAATGAAACATTTCGATGTAAAAGAGCTTCTGAGCAGAACGTGCACGCCTTTTATTTGGATTCCAGCAGTTGGTCAGGAAGGAGGACATAGTCTCTATATTCAGCCTCCTGAGTCACAATCCTGTAGGACCTCATCAGGCTGCAG
>NW_015152435.1:36159-37717 GCF_000732505.1 Cyprinodon variegatus
TGTACATTCTATGTATACAAAATGACAATAAATGTTGCCTAAGTCTAATGCTGCCACTGCCGTGCTTCATTGTGGGCGAGCTAGAAAAGGCCAAACAGAGCAGCTCCTGTTTGAGTCCAAAGATTTTCCATGTTTATTCTTTGAGGTTTTAGAGAAACGGTGCAGCGCCCCGCTTAGACCAAGTCTAAGACCAGCACTATCTCACCAGTACTGAGGGGGGGTGGCCATCCAGCAGAGTACTACAGTAAAAGTAATAGAGTATTTGGTAAATACTCAAGTACTGAGTCATGATAGAGGACTGAGCTACATCTGCATTTATCAGCAGATTCTGGTATTTTAAATACTTTGATGAAATTAAAACCAAATTAAAACCAATTAACTGCAGAAGAAGAAGTTTTGAACATAAAGTGATGAAAGGAAAACAGCATCCGTCTGGATTAGCTGCAGCTGGAGGGTCACCACAGATAAAATAAGCTGGTTTCTGAAAAACAAACAAAACGAGAAAAGTAATGTTGACCCTGCAGCTTAAAGAACGATCCTCTAATGGTTAGTTGGGTTATTCAGGCTAAACATGTGAGTTTAGTCAGAGCTTCCATATTTAGCTCCAGCAGGACGTCATGGTTGCTGGTTTGTTTGCACGGTTATTTAACCAAAACTCACCAAAAGTTGGGGATGATCCACATCCTGTGTGGCCTCAGTCACCAGGAGCTGAATTCACTTCAATTCTATTCAGTTTATTTCTATAGCCAGACTTTACTGGCTTAGTGAAGAGCTGGGCCTGTTTTTCAGTGTAGTCCTGTTTCTCTGACTGAGACTAACTGGCGTAGGTTTGATTCCAGCTTTGGTAGGGACACTATGAATGAATGATCTTTTTTAAGCTTAATCTGAGCATCAGGACACATTCTGTTTATAGAGAACAGCAGCATTTCTGCTACATTAATATAACTCTTATTAGCACTACATTCACTAGATGCTGTTTATCAATGTGGCTCTGATGAAGGTGGAATTAGGACTCTTTTACACTTTGAAAAGGTTTGTGTTTAAACTAACTAAACTATTTAACCAAATATAGTCTAAATATGTCTGTTATATGTGGATTTATCCTGTTTTCTTTTGAAGTTATAGAATTGTGCAGAAATAAACAGAGGTAAACCCACTCTTATTTTTTTAATCTAATCTGCTCTCTCTGTATCAAGCATAATAATACATTAAAGGGACAGTAAATAAATGTATTTCCACACTGGAACTATCAGAGGAGCTGACACTGAGCATTTAAAATATTAACTTCACTATACAACATCTGGGCTGCAGTTACTCTTGTCGCCCAGATCATGTATTTTATCTATGGATGAAACAATTAATCATATTAATCGATTATTTAAATAATCGTCAACTAATTTAGTAATTGATTAATCATTAACTGGAGTATAGAGCCACTAAAATGCACCTTTAGCCGACAGAGCGACGCACTTAGAGCAGGAATTATACATAGATTGTAAAAAAATATGTAAACATTTTACATTTAAGATTTAAAAAAAAGTTTTTGTCTGTTAATATT
>NW_015152435.1:38436-39991 GCF_000732505.1 Cyprinodon variegatus
TATTCTATTTCTAGAAGTAGAATCAATTAAATAGAAATATTTTAATGTGGAAAAAAAAAGCAGCAGATCTTTATCATCCTTATCATGTTGTTATGATCTAGAAAAGAAATAAAAGCTGTTATTTATACCTGAACTGCCTCAAAAATTAAAACATTAATAGCAAAGAAATATTGTTAAAATGAATCAGAAATGTTGATAGTTGATAGTCTTTGTTCATTTTTTTTTAAAGTTATACTTTTATTATTTTTTACAGAGCAATAATACAGCCACACACCAATGGTACAAAAGTTGACAATATACAGTTTCCCATAAAATGAACATCTTAGTTTGATATCTTATAATCTCAGCCTGACATTTGTAGGCTCATCATCCTAAAACCCTAAAATAAGGAAACACTTTGGGCAGAATAGCTAAACACCATTAGCCAAGAAACAAACTTGTTGGGCTTATTTACATCAGCATATCTTCTGCTGGCCCCCAGCGCAGAATAAAAGTGGTTTTTTAAGTCTTAATAGGTTATCTTTTCCATTTTGTACAACTCTCTTACTTTTTGTACCCATAAATCATAGGAAGGAGGCTCCAACTGCATCAACCTGATTGTAATGCATTTCAGGGCTGCTGTAAAAAGAACATTCAACAGATAAGTTTTGGTCCGTCCTTGCAATCCCTCCGGTAATAAGCACCAACAGTAACATCCCTCGGTATAACCTCCGTGAAGATCTGGTTCATAGTCCTGTACACCTCATCCCAAAAGTTTTTTAGTTTGGGACATGACCAGAAAATGTGTGTTTGATTGGGGACCGCTGAGCCACAGCTTCTCTGAAACAAGCTTGGAGCTCTAGGATCCATCTTGGCAACAACATCTGGGTTCCTGAAATACCTACTAATAATTTTCCATTTATATTCCCGCCACGTATTGGACTCTGTAACTCCATGTGTCTCAGTCCAGACTCCCTCCCATGTTTCATCAGAGATTATTCTGGCCGTCTCTGCCTCCCATCTTTGTTTTGTCCTAGTGGGATCGTTGAGGTTCATTGACAGAAATACATTATATAACTTTGCTATCAATTTTTTATCTCCTCCCCCTTTCTGGTAATGAATTAGGAGGCTTTCAGGTGGTTTGGGAAGATTTCGTTTTTTAATTGGGACTAGTTTCGTAACCTAATATTAATTTTGGTATCCGTCGTATTCTAGCATCATTTTTTATTTTTATTTTGCGCTCCAAAGACGCGCACACACAGATTAGAAAACACTCTCAGAAAGAGAGAAGGAGGAAGTTCATGCAGCACAGTTCCATGCGCTGCTATGTGAAAGAAACAGGAAAGACCAGACAGCTGCAGAGGAGCTGAGAGAGGAAAAGAATCAGCTGCTGCAACAACGCCGGATTATAAACATGTTGTTCACATCCAATCATTGGAGGGGACAAGTAGGTCCGTCCAACATTTTGCTAGGGACATGTCCCTATGGTCCCTATGGTCCCTATGGTCCCTATAGTCCCTATGGTCCCTATGGTCCCTATGGTCCCTATGGTCCCTATGGTCCCTATGGTCCCTAC
>NW_015152435.1:40712-41995 GCF_000732505.1 Cyprinodon variegatus
TGAGATGACATGATGTGAATTGGAGCTATAGAAATAAACTGAATAGAATTTGTTTAAGATTATTGTAAATTCTTATAATGGAAGTTGGTGAATTAACTCCATCTGCAGCTCATGGTCTCTGTTTGGCCGCCATCAGACAGTCCCAGAGTGATTTGGTTAAATAACAGGAAACCAGCGGAGCAAACGTGACGTTCCAGAACGCCCCTCCACAGAGTCCTGCTGAGAACAGCTGGAACCGCTGCTTCCCGCCTCCATCTGCCTCCACCTAAGCTCTACACCCAAAAGTTTGCTACGGCAGACAGCTATTGCCCCCCTGGGTGCAGGTTAGCCGCCATCTTCCCTCTGCTGAATGTTCTTCTTCCCCCCTGAGGCCAGCTGTCACAGTGTGCCGCCTGAGGCTACGCCAACCATTTCCTCCTGAATTCTTCCTCCAGAAGCGGAACAGGTTCGACCGCCCTGCTCACTTCCAAAGTGTTTTAGTTTGATTTCCATCGAATCATAGAAGGAAGGGGACTTCCTGCCAGCGAGTCGATCTCTTTTCCAGAGAAAGCTTCTGGAACCAGGCGGGGGGGGTCAGTCTGAGCTGCTCTCACCTGGAATCTAACAGATTATCTTCCTGCTTTGTATCAAACCCCCAAAGAGTCGCTAACATCCCAGAGCTGTTCAAACTCAGACCCGTCTCAGTGTCGGTGAAACCTTTCATTTTCTGAGACATTCTCAGCTGACATATTGTGCTTTGGATCAGCAAGCTGCTGCAGGAGCCAGCCCATCCCATCACACCACCACCTCTGTGTTGGATTGAACCATGAACCTTTCCTGATGCCAGAGAGGCTGCACAGCTTGAAATGTTTCCTCCTGGATGGACAGGAGGTCTGACAGGTCATCAGGTCCATGGAAGGTCCAGGCTGTGGTTTATCTCCCGTCTGAAATAAGCCTGTAACCCGTCTCAGACCAGTAGATGGTGCTTTTAGAAACCTCTGCCTACTTCATGTGGTCTGATGAGTTCAGAGGAACTGAGCTGCATCACTGCTATGAACGGCTTCAGACTGTGCTAACTGCTAACAGCTGGAGGAAAATAAAAACCGCTCCAACGCGGCCAGAGGTTTACGGTCTGACACAGTTAGGGCTAACAGACTGCATGCTACGCTATGCTGCAGTAAAGCTAACAGGCTAACAGACTGCATGCTACGCTATGCTGCAGTAAAGCTAACAGGCTAACAGACTGCATGCTACGCTATGCTGCAGTAAAGCTAACAGGCTAACAGACTGCATGCTACGCTATG
>NW_015152435.1:43219-48674 GCF_000732505.1 Cyprinodon variegatus
GAAACGATTACTTGATCTTCTTGAGTCCAGTCAGGCTGAGATCTTCCTTTATGGCATAAATTCATCTCATTCTATAATATTTAATCTTTAAATGCAAATTAAGGCCTTATTTAGGCTCCTCTGGGTTCAGTAAATGCAGATTATCTGTGTGATTCACAGTGTAAATATCTGAACTGATCACCTGTGAGGCGCAGACTTTGAGCGACAGCAGCTTTGTTGATCAAATTCTTCTGATCGTAGTGGAATGTGTTGCTGGAATAAAAAGCTCGCTAACCGGAGGGAAAACTGAAAGCTAATAACTGCAGGCGGTTCATCATCTGAGGGGAAGGAGCCACCAGCTTCCACAGAAAACAACATGATAGTAACTGCCTGCAGACAGAAGGACACGCCTTCTGCTCTGGGGGAGAAGGATCAGCAGCAGAGGAGGAATCATGGATCCAGGGAGAACAGAACCCATCTGGACCCGTAAAGAAGTCCAACAATGATGTCCTGAGAAGTTCTGCCAGAAACGTTTAGGCTGATCAGAATAAGTGTAAAACATCTTCATGTCTCATGATTTGGTTTTATGCAATTCAAGATGCTCTAAAACCACCTGAGGCTCCGCCTCCAGCTAAGGCCCTCCCATCGTTACGGCGACGCAGCGAATCCCGAGGATATGAGTTTGTAAAAGTCGGCGAAGGAACCACAGACGCTCTGGACTCTGGAGGAGCTGAATGTTCTGCAGCTGAGGGAAGATGAGCAAGAAGGTAGGAGCAGGTTCTGCCTGATGATGATGATGATGAGGATGATGATTCTCTGAATGTGACCGTTTCAGTGGAGAAGAAGATCTTGAGTGTTGATGGTTCAGTAGCTTCCTTCTCCTTTTCTCTCCTGAGCTCAGCTGTTCTTCTTTTCCTGATTCCACATAAAAGCGTCAGTCTTCCATGGAGATGTTGGTTCCTCTCCATCTGTCCAGCTGAATAAATGAGTTCCTGTAGGTTTCAGGAATGTTTGCAGATGTTTTCTACCGTTGGATCCCAGGATGGTTTTCCCTTTAGAAACCAGAGGAGGCTCATTCTCCGGTTACCGGACCTCTTAGCATCGCATTCAGCAGCTGGTTCAGATAAAAAGCCTCTCAGAGATCAAAGGGGGAAACGGTGCAGCGCCGCAAGTTTTCTGCTTTGGCTCTCTGCCTGGTAAAACTATGAGGGATTCAGTTTTGCTTTGACTTGATGACAGATTCTTGAATTCCAGCTCTTTGTGCGTAACTATTCCTTCATCTCCGCACCAATCAGAAAGTGATTGCAAGGATGTTGCTCTTCTGGTTAATAATTTACAGCTTAAACAATGGATGGCCCTGCATTACGATAATAGAAACGATTCTGACCTTCCTGCAGGTCCAACATGGTGACAACCAGTCTGACCGAGTCCAGGATGGTGATTGTTTCCCATCACTGGTCCAGACGGTCCAGTTTTCCCTTCTTGGTTCTTGTAATCCGTCCAACTGGCTCCTTAGCCCATTCCTACCAGTGTCTCCACTTCTCCAAGGCAAACTTTAGAGACAGAAGTCCTCAGTTTCCCATGCAGTAGTCTTATTCTGCTGAGGACCAGGTTCTGGAGAAAGGGGGAGAAAAACGCAAACACCTTCAGGAGATCTTTGAGGACTGCACATGCCTCAGCTCTGGGTGCATCGACCTCTCTGGGTCAGGGGTCAGACTTTAAGCATGAAGGGGAGAGCTGACCGGGCGATAGTTCTGCATAGAGGGAGTGGGCCAGTTAGAGGAGACCTTGACAAGAAACCCTTCTAACTTGGGTTGGAGGGACTACTAAGCCATGGGAAGACATTCATTAGAAAGTCACATTTCTTGGCCTCAGCAGTGACCTGAAGGAGCTGAAAGCAGTTTGGTTCAGTGAGCTCTATGTGGGCTCCAGATGTAGGAGTAGCGCCTGGTGGGGAACTACTCTGGACATTTACCCACACGAAGGCTTTCGATAATCTGGCACTGCTTTTGAGTTGGAGAGCAGGATATGAAGCCAGGAGAATGAGTGGAGGGACTGAGGTAGGGGAAACGCAGCTGGAGACAATGATGAACCATATTCCCATTTCCAAATATAAGCGACTTGTATGTGACCTCCTGTCTTAACTTTACGGAAGTAAACATGGATGTTAGCACTGGAGCGCATTTAGTGATCTTTAATTTCTTATCCCAACCTCAGCCAGTTCATTAACAACACAGTTTTTCATGAAGGTTAAAAACAAAAACTGGTTTCCACGCTATCGTCCACCATAGTTGTTGTTTTCCTTCCTGCTTCTGCGTATAAAAAAACAGAATAGTGACCTTTTCAGGTCAGGTCAGATAAAAGATCCGGTTATTATCAGATTCAGGACCACAGAGCCAATTGGCCTGGGTCTTATTCCAAAAAATTAGATCTGTGTTTTTCAGACTGTCATGAAAAGATCAGATACAGGTCGCACACGGGCAAGAAAAAAACTGGATTTGGGTCACTGCAGCCTGCTGGGTGAACGTAGCCTAATATTTACTACATTTCACCTTTAGAGACGGATGGTGATCAAGTTCTTCTCTTGGTTCTGTAGATCTGCAATAAACACATTTAGTCAGATCTGGTTACGGTGCAGAGTCTATTTATGTCAATGCAAATGTTCAAAGATCTACAGACATCTTCAGTTAGAGTTATTCAACATAAAACTTTTCACCCTTTTCACAGGGGAACAAGATTGCTGTCCCACTATCTGAGGAGTTGGTCCTGCGAGCGCTGAAGGACCTGGGAGACAATGAGTTGAAAGAGTTTAAGTGGTATTTGCAGAAGCCTGAAACTTTGGGAGGCTTCCCAATAATCCCAAAGAGCAAAATCGATAAAGCGGATCGGACCGACATGGTGGATCAGATGCTACAGACCTACTGTGAAAGCACTCTGCAGGTGACCAAAAAGATCTTAAAGAAGCTTGACCGTAACGACCTGGTGCAAGGTCTGGTTGGCCAAAACGGGGAGGAGGTTTCTGGTAAGACACCTGGAAGATCAATCACTGGACATGCAGATGCTTTATCAACGTTTTCATTTAGCAGAACCTAATCTTATTGATTTTATCTCTTATTGCCTCCTTTAGAGGATTTTGCAGAGTGCCAGCAAAATCTCAAGTCCAGACTTTTAAGAGAGCTTATGGGTTCAGTGGAAAAAACCCAGAAGGGCCGAAAATCTAAAGCGAAAGAGGAAATCTACATAGAAATGAACTTGGCAGTAAAGGAGAACAAAGAGTTCAGCTCAGAACAGGGAATCAGGTACATCGAATCTGCATCCAGAAAACTAACCAAGGTAGAAAAAACAGTTGGTTACGACTCCATCTTCAGAGATCGGCTTGGAGAAAACAAAACAGCGAGAACGGTGCTGACCATTGGAGTCGCTGGCATTGGAAAAACCGCTCTGACGCAGAAGTTCACACTCAACTGGGCTGAAGAAAAAACCAACAATGAATTCCATTTCATATTTCCCTTCAGCTTCAAGGCACTGAGTGCTATGAAGAAATCCCTCAGTTTGGTTGAGCTTATCCATCATTTCTTTGCCGAAACAAAAGAAGCAGAAATCTCTAAGTTTGGTGAATTTAAGGTTATTTTCATCCTTGATGGTCTGGATGAGAGCCGACTTCAGCTGGACTTCCGTCTTAGCAAAAAAGTGAGTGACATTAAGGAGAAGGCTTCAGTGGACGTATTGGTGACTAATATCATCAAGGGAAACCTGCTCCCCAATGCCCACATCTGGATAACCTCACGACCTGCGGCTGCCAGTCAAATCCCTGCTGAATGTATCGACTTGGTGACCGAAGTCACCGGGTTCAACCAGGCCCAGAAGCTGCTGTACTTCAGGAAGAAATGTGGAGACCAAAACATTCACAGCAAAATCATGCCGTATGTCAGCGCCTCCCAAAGCCTCAACACCTTGTGCCAAATGCCAATCTGCTGTTGGATCACCGCTACAGTTCTAGAAGACCTGCTGAAACACAAAGAGAAAGAAGAACTCCCAAAGACCGTTACTGAGCTCTACATCAACTTCCTGCAGGTCCAGTTCAGACAGAAGGCAGTGACAGAGGCAGAGATACAGTGGAACCAGTCCAGCAAGGATAAGATCCTGACTCTGGGAAAACTGGCCTTTGAGCAGCTGCAAAAAGGCAACCTTGTATTTTATGACTCCGAGCTTAAAGGGTCTGGCATCACTACCAAGTCAGTGTCGGTATACACAGGCATATTTCCAGAGATCTTTAAAGACGAGGATGTCAGTGACCAGGCCAAGGTGTGCTGCTTCACCCATCTGAGTGTCCAGGAGTTCCTTGCTGCTCTGTATGTTCATCTCACCTTCACCAACACGCAGGTCAATGTCCTCGATGAAGCACAGTCCTCTTGGATGGGTGTCCTAGGGAGGCGTAAATCGAATCCCCATCACACTGCAGTGGACAAAGCTTTGCAAAGTCCAAACGGAGAACTTGACATGTTTCTACGTTTTCTCATGGGCCTACTGCTGCCATCCAGTCAGAGTCTGTTAAAGGGCCTGGTGAAAAAACCCGAAAACGACACCAAGGCCATCGAGGACGCCATCAAATATATCAAGGAGAAGCTTGACAATGATCTCTCTACAGAACATAGCATCAATCTGCTGCACTGCCTTAATGAACTTAATGATAATTCACTGGTGGAGGAGATCCAAAGGTTCATGGCTTCAGGACGTCTTACTGTGGACTGTTTGTCTAACAGTCATTGGGCTGCCCTGGTCTTTATCTTACTGTCACAAAATGAAATCGATATGTTTGACCTGAAGAACTACACCTCTTCAGAGGAAGCCTTCATGCGGCTGATTCCAGTGGCCCGAAATGCAAAGAGAGCCTGGTAACAGACACATCTGCACATTTTCTTCATCAGTTACTTCAAACACAATCAAGGTTCAAGAACTGATTGTTTGTCTCTCTACCTTTTCAGTTTGAGTGCGTGCGAGCTGTCAGAGAGAGGTATCAGTGCTCTGAACGGGATCCTCAGCTCCCAGAACTCCATCCTCAAAGAGCTGGACCTGAGCTACAACAACCTGGGCGACGGTGGAATCCGGCAGCTGGCAGAGGGACTGGAAAGTCCAAACTGTTCCCTTGAAGTTCTCAGGTCAGGATGAAGGTTAACTACTCCATTCATGAAGTTCATGCAGCGGTAATAATCTCACACCACAGTACAAAGTTTTGCTTTGTCCATTTTTAGTCGCAGCGTTGTCAACCTCAGATCCGTATCCAGTGTTTTGGTCTGCATCATTACCAAAAGTGAAATCCAAAGTCTCCATCCATCTATGGCCCCACCTGGTGTTTTAGAAATAAAGATAAATTAATCACTTTGACGAAAGCTGGCTGTTCATAGAATCAGTAGATTACTTTAACTTAGAATAAAATGAATAGGCCCATCTCATTGCATAGGCTAGTGGTTAACTT
>NW_015152435.1:49184-50402 GCF_000732505.1 Cyprinodon variegatus
TTAACTTAACTGCAGCCTCGATGCATGTAATTAGCCTTGCTGCATGCAGTTAGCCTCACTTCATGCAGTTAGCCTCACTTCATGCAGTTAGCCTCGCCTGGCAGTTAGCCTCACTGCCAGGCGAGGCTAACTGCCAGTGACTTTACTTTTTTCAGCCTATCAGCAATCCAGTGAATAAATAGAGATCAGTGATGCAGACTGGTTCATGCTGGATGTCCTGAAGGTCCTGATGACGGCTGTTCACTCTGAGGGAAGGTTAAAGATGAATAAACTGTTCAGAGGAGCAGCTAGGAGATGAGCGTTTTAGTTCAAAGGCGTTCCGTAAAGTTCTGGTTAGGTTGGACCAAACACCAGCTGATTAGCCTCTATCCATTCCCTGAACTCCAAGTGTTGACAGAAGCGTTTTGTCTCCAGGAAGTGTTGCTTTAACCTGGTTTATGTGCTTCTTCCTCAGGCTGAGCGGCTGCAGCTTGACATGGAAAGCCTGTGATACTCTGGCCTCAGTCATCAGCTCCCAGTCCAGGCTGAAAGTTCTGGATATAAGCAACAACGATCTGCATAATGAAGGATTGGAGAGCCTGTGTGCCGGGCTGGAGAATCAGCTCTGTAAACTGGAATGTCTGAGGTCAGCTTCAAAGGTCGTCCTCTCTGGGCTGGTTTAGGTTTGAATCCATGTCTGACTAAATCACTTCCATTGATCTCCAGCCTTCATGATTCAGCGTTTATCGTCTGATTGTTCAAACATTTAGCTTCATCATTGTTCATCATTAATTAAACTGAAATGATGAATCATCTAAAAGCAGAAGTTGTCCTGTTTGTGTTTGTTCAGTCTTTCTGGCTGCCAGATCACAGAGGAAGGCTGCCACAGTCTGGTCACCGCTCTCCAAGCCAACCCGTCCCACCTGAGAGAGCTGGACCTGAGCTACAACCATCCTGGAAAGGAAGGAGTTCAGCTGCTGTCCGGTGGAGTCAAGCACAAGGAGTGCAGACTCCAAAAACTCCAGTATGAAAATACTAAAAATCTTCAGACATGCAGATAAACTTAAATTGTAGTTCAATAAGAGAATGATCCAGTTTTATTTTTTAAAACTGTCCTATCCTGGCTTCTCCTCATTGGCAGACACCCTGTCTACTTTAAGGCTAGGCTTAAAACTTTCCTTTTTGATAAAGCTTCTAGTTAGAGTGGCTCAGGTTATCCTGATCTATCTCTATAGTTCT
>NW_015152435.1:51759-52825 GCF_000732505.1 Cyprinodon variegatus
TAGAAAACTTTGAATCAATCTGACTGGATGATCTGATGTGAACTGGAGCTATAGAAATAGACTGAATAGAATTAAACTGGTTTCTGTGGGTTTGTTCCTGCAGAGTGGAGGACTGTGGAGAACAGAGGCTGCAGGCGGGTCTGAAGAAATGTAAGGAGTGTTTGATTGAGGACGTTCTCCTCTGAGCGTCTCTGATGAATCAACCACATGGTTTCCTTCTGTCTGTCTTTAGATGCTTGTCAGCTGGAACTGGATCCGAATACGGCGCACAGGAACCTCCAGCTGTCTGACGACAACAAGAAGGTGACGGTGGTGATGGAGGAGCAGCCATACCCGGATCACCCAGAGCGCTTCGACCACTGCTGCTGGCAGCTGCTCTGCAAAAATGGTCTGACTGGGCGGAGCTACTGGGAGGTGAAGAGGGAGGGGCCCGTCATCATGGCCGTCAGCTATAAACGGCTGAGCAGGAAGGGGCCCACGGCCGACTGCAGGCTGGGCTGGAACGACCAGTGCTGGAGTCTGGTCTGCTCCGACCGGCAGTACTCCTTCTGGCACAACAGGAAGGAGACGGTCTACACGCCGCAGTACGCCTCCCTGCTGTCCCTCAGGGTGGGGGTCTATGTGGACGTCCCCGCTGGGATCATTTCTTTCTACGCCGTCTCCGCCAATGAAATGTTCCACCTCCACACCTTCAAGACCTCCTTCACTGCCCCCCTCTACCCGGCTTTCGGCTTCGGCTTCGGATGTTGGTCCTACAACTCGTCCGTGTCTCTGTGTCAGGTTTAGCCCCGCCCACCGGCCGAGGAAGACGTTTGTCCCACAGATCTCCTACTTTCTGATTGATTTTGTAAAAGCGTTTTGTCCCTTTGTGAGTTTTCTCAGTGGAAAAGTTCATTTAGTTCAGTTAAGTTTAAAGATAAATTAATGTGGGTGGAGGGAAGGAGGTGGGGGGGTTACGTTGAGCTGAAATAAAACCGTTTTTGTATCTAATGATCTCTAAAATTTTACAAGAAGTTAATATTTCTCTAGAATGACCCTTTTAGTCTCTGGACAAAAGTTCTTTTCT
>NW_015152435.1:53821-56989 GCF_000732505.1 Cyprinodon variegatus
CAAATGCATGGACTAGTTTCTCAGCATCACCCCTGGACAGGAGATTGCTCATTTTTTAGATTAGATACTGTGGTTATTCTGGAATAATCTCAGCATACATATGATTATATATCTAATCATTATTATTTAACCTGATTAAGTACTAAAAATCTTAATTACCACAACGTTTGTAGTTACAAGCCAAAACAACTTAATAGGTGAAGATTAAACAGGCGGTTATCTCTTCATCATTCTCAGATCATGCAGATCTTGTCTCATTCAGTTTTCCTGTTACTGACTCATAAATCCAACCATAAATCAGCAAAACAACTAATAATAACGATCTGAGGATATAAACTAAAGGTCACCAATCAGTTCTGAAAACAGCTTTAGATGAACCGTCTCACCATTCTCACCGTAATACATCCTTCCATGCTCCAGCTGCGGGAAAACAACCCTTTAGAATTTAGATTTCTCTTCATTTCTTCTGTCATATATTGATGTATGCTGTTTACTCTCCTTTTTAACTGAGTTGTTTTACCTGGAAGGCCTCAGAATGTCTGAGTGAGGGGAGGTTATAGACAGGAGATATTCCTAACATGTTACCGTTTAACCAAAGTGTCTGTAAATGTTTGGACTCTGCCTTTAAGGAACAACTTTGTCAACTTTGTCTAAGTCCTTCCAGACTTCCGGTTGTTAAAACTGAATCTTTTCGCTTCCCTTCAAGATTCACGTTAAACTGGACCTGAGAGAACTTTAGGTTTTATGGTTTTATTAAAGCTTCAGGACATTTGCAATGCCAATAAAATCAAACGTTGTTTTTTTCATATGTCTGCATCAGGCTCACAGTCGACGCTCCGCTTCCAGATACGTTTAGAACCGATGCTTCCTTTGGTCCAAAGGACAGAATCAGATTTCTGATACGGACAGCAGAATGCCTGGATTCCCTCAGTCCAGCTTCCTGCTAACAATCCAACTGATGGTGGGAGATTTTGCAGCTTACAGGAAGCCTGATTAGCAGTAAGCAGATTAGCCATGTGGGATGGGAATTCAACCTGGCCTTTCAGAAATGCTCCGTTTGCTTCACGGCTGAAGCTGGCAGGTCGAACTCATCCAGAGGAGAACAGCAGTGTGGAGCGGCTCCACATGGAGGATCAGCTCAGCTCTGAAAGGTTTGTGTTTCCTGACGTATCAAAGTTCAGATGTTGTCCATGTTTAGTGATTTCTGCAGTAGATGCCTTTATGTTGCCGTTCTCCATTCATGGACGTGATCCGGGGCAGAAAGCAGAGTCTGTACTGTAATGATGAAGCTTCATACCATCTATTCCACCTCAGTTTCATCTTGTTGTTTCCCTGCAGGTCAGACATGTTCGCTGTGTCTCTGGAGTCGAGGAGAAACCAAAATACCTGATTAAGATCCTTACGACACCCTGCTGGCAGCAGCAACTGCTGCTTCACGCCCTCCATCTTCGCTGTGGTGAATCTCTGACGGTGCTGGATCAGAGAAACGAGTCAAATGATTCTCTCACCACTGAAGTCTGCTGCAGGAAGAGCCGCGAAAAAGAGTGAACATTTTCCATCCAGATGAAGACGCAGCCTGTTGTCTTCCTCTCTGGGAAAGAGGACTGTTTGGGAAGAAAGAAGATTAAACAAAAGTCTGGGTTCTACTGGTGCCTTCAGCTTCAGTAAGTTTTGACTTCAACTACCGGCCTTAAAATCTAGAGTTTGGACTAAAGAGGAAGGAGCAACTGGGAGCAAAATCCAATAGGATCAATACTTCATTCCTGAATCCCAGTTCTTCCTGCAGAAACATAGATCAGTTATGTTTCTGATCCAGGAGATGTACCCCATCGCAGCGGTAGTCCTGGGCTCTGCCACCATGTTCGGTTCCTCCTGGACCTAAGTCCCTCAAAACCGGAGGGCCGACATGGCAGTCGGTAAGATAACCTTCACCAAGACCGAGAGGGAGAAACTAGCCGAAGTCCTCTGGCTGCTCAACTGGATCTCTGTTCTGACTGGAGTCATTCTCTTCGGACTGGGCTTGTTTCTCAAAATAGAGATCCAGAAATGGCAGGAAGTGATGTCAGAGCAGGGGATCCTCTATGTGCCCCATATGCTGATCACCACAGGCCTGGCAGCCTGCGGCATCAACTACCTGGGCAGCAAGATCTGCCTGGACTGCGCCGACACCAACAAGTTCCTCCGCTGGAAGTTGGTGATGATGCCGTACATCGTCTGCACCTTCTGTTTCACTGCCTGCGTCCTGGCGGGGGCGCTGCTGTGCTACACTATTCGCAGTCAGCTGGAGCAGTCCCTGTACCTGGGCCTGAGGAGCGCAATGCGTTTCTACAAGGACACAGACACACCTGGCCGCTGTTACCTGAAGAAAACCCTGGACATGCTGCAGATCCAGTTCCAGTGCTGCGGGAACACCGACTACCGGGACTGGTTCCACATTCAGTGGATCAGCAGCCGATACCTTGACATGACCAACAGCGCCGTGGTGGAGTAAGTTCAGGCAAAGGCCGAAGGTCCTGGAGCTTGATGCAGGTTCATTGTGAAGTTTGGTCCGACCAGAACATCCATGATGATGGAAAGACCAGGAGAACTTTCTAAAGGCAGGAAGCATGTAGAATACCAGGATGTAGAGTCTTCTTTAAACTCGGGTTAAACTTGTAGCTCTGCCTCGCTCTTCCGAATGTGGCGGCAAAGGGCGAGATCTTAAGGGGGCGGGGCTAAATATGAAAGATCTCAGACGACCACCTTCTGATGGTGCGGATGGTGTAACAGGCTGCTTTTGACATGGGGGGTGTCCTCTGGCTGTATGATAAAGTTATTATAACTGCGTTAGGGTGCTGAGTCTGTAGCCTGGGTGTGATAGCGTCTCCCCACAGGCAGCGGCTGCCCCCGCTCGGGGGGAACGGAAACACAGATGGCGATCATGTGACTGAATTCCCTTGGCAGATAATATGGCCGCATGCTAATTGCTAACAGCTGGAGGTCCCGGTAGCATAACACAGTCTCTACTGAGATAAGTCCTGGGTTAAACCAACATGTGGTTGGTTCATAAACATGATCACAAATCATGATCTACTACTCAGTTGACAGGATGTGAGTTTTTATTTTTATTATTTTCAGATTACACATAGATAGATTGATAAATTCCACAGGGAGAAAAGGAATTACTTT
>NW_015152435.1:56999-58218 GCF_000732505.1 Cyprinodon variegatus
AAAGTGTTTTAAAAATATAAAACTGGAAAATAAATAACCAATATGCAGCTATGGACATTTTTACAGTAAATTGAAAATAGCAGCAACATCAGAGATGTGCAGAATGACAGCAGCAGGTTATTTAACTGACTAAGGTAGAAACTGAGCAGAATCAGCCTGAATGGAAGAACTGGTTGAGGTTACTGGGAACAGTGGTGGTTCTGCTATTTTAGTTCAGTCTAGGAGTGTGATTTTGATCAGGAATCATCTGAGTTGGTTGAACTAATCGATAGCAGCTGTTGTGAAACCAAGACTCAGAGTTCCCAACTTTAGGCTAGATCAATGTAGAGTTGAGGACCTGAGTTTGTTAAACCTGCTTCTTGAAACGGAGCCCAGGCCTCCAATAACAGGCAGTAAATGGATGGATGGTTGATGGGTAGCACTGCTGGTATTATCATGCCTGGTTTTCTCTGACATCTGGTGTCTGAACCGATCACAGCATCCAGGTCTAACATCTGCCTCAACGAACCTTCATATCTTCACATTAGATGATGGACCTGTTTACCTACGGAGAGAGTTTTAGTCTGGAGGCAGAATGAGGTCATCCATCCACTGCAGCTAATCCTGGAGGAAACCAACGGATTAATCAGCAGGGTTCATCTCGGGGTCAGGTTCCTCTAAATAACCTGTCTGGGCTCAGCAGGGAGAAGAACAGCCAGTGTCTAAACAGAGCTTAATAACCAAACCGGTGGGAGCAGAAGTTCTCCTGAAGGAGCTCTGGATCCACTCCACATCCGCTCCAGGATTTCTAGATGTCTCATTGATCCATTTGGTGACTTTATGGCCTGGTTGGCTGTTTTTTCTGGCTGTTAATTTCTCTAAATATGTTCAACGAATGACTCAGAAACATGTTCCTGACTTTAATGCTGCTGTCGACTGATTCCAGATCCATCGGAGGCCGGATCGTCCACATACAGAAAAACATGATATCACCAGAATGAAAAAATAAAAACCCTTTTCCCTAAATCTCAAATAGATAAAAAATATTCAGGAGATGACAGACAGAGGTGGCAAATAAGAAAGTACAAATACTTTGTTACTGTACTTAAGTACACTTTTTAGGTATCTATACTTTACTCCATTACTTATTTTCCTTCCTACTTCTTCTTCTAATCATTACATTTCCACACCAGTATCTGTTCTTTCTATTCCTTACATTTTTAATCAATCGTTACTCGTT
>NW_015152435.1:59415-60220 GCF_000732505.1 Cyprinodon variegatus
TGAAATGTCTGAAAGGTCGGACACAGGCGAGAGCGTATCGGGAGACGGAGACCAACCAGACCTCCCTCATCCTTGGCCCTATCTCAGAAAAAAATTAGCTTTTAGTTCATATAGCGGCATCTGGCTGTTTTTTTAAAGGTTGCTTTATACTTTTATACTTTAAATAGTTTTTGGAGCACATACTTTTTCACTCTTACTTGAGTAAAGAGGTCAAGTTGATACTTTAACTTTTACCAGAGTGTTTTTAAACTGCAGTATTTATACTTCTACTGAAGTAAGTAATGTGTGAACTTTTGACACCACTGATGACAGATGATAAGAGAAGTGGAAGAATGTTCTTTAATCTGCTGTCAATGTGATAAACTGGAGCCGTCATCCGACCTCCTGCTTTGTTTTCTGCAGCCGCGTGAGGAGTAACGTGGAGGGGAAGTACCTGATGGATAGCGTACCCTTCAGCTGCTGCAGCACGCTGTCCTCCAGTCCCTGCATCCAGCACAACCTCAGCAACCCTGCAGCCCATCGACACTACGACCAGCAGAGCCAGCAGCTCAACCTGTGGAGGAGGGGCTGCCAACAAGCCCTGCTGGACCACTACACTGGCATCATGCAGTCCATCGCACTCACGGTGCTGCTCATTTGGCTCTTTGAGGTAACACAACAGAAATATCCGGTATTGTCCCACAGTGAATAAATATTTCAGATGGACCAGCAGGGGGAGCTCACACAGCCAACACAGGTAAAGAAAGATCAACCGGGGAAACCAGTTTACCTCAGCTGGGCTTTCAGTTCCAGTCCTGGAGGTCCA
>NW_015152435.1:60863-62017 GCF_000732505.1 Cyprinodon variegatus
GAGATAGAATGAAGCAGAATGATGAAAAAGGGGTCCCTATGTCCTCCAGCAGTCTAAGCCTATAGCAGCAGAACTATAGAGATAGATCAGGATAACCTGAGCCAGTTAACGTGTGATCTTTTCCCTCCTAGTTGCTGGTTCTGACTGGAGTCCGGTATCTGCAGACAGCGATGGAGAACGTCATCAGGCTTGGCGACCCAGAGTCTGAGTCAGAGGGCTGGATTCTGGAAAATAGCCTGGCAGAAACAGCTTGCTACAATTTCAATATCATCAAGAACCTGGGAAAGTGTTACCAGGTGGATGAAGACCCGAACATTAACATCCCAACCGCAGCTGCAGACCAGGAGGTTCCACCCCTCCAAGTCCGAGTCAGTGTGACCAGCTGACCTTCAGAAAGGTTGAGGACCTCTAAACTGATCTGCTTTTTTTTTCTTGTTAAGACTTATTTTGTGTGTATAAATATATTACTGAGAAAGACACTAAAGACTTGAGGATGTTCCAGAACTAGAACTGTTCTATGTTGTTCTTTGAAAAAGGGAAATTCATCCACTAAAGGTGCTAAAGCAGCCGTGCTAAAACACTGCAGGCAGAACAGCTGTCAGTGTGGGGAACCAGCTGCTAACATCTGTGGCCTCCAAGGAGAAAGGTCCAAATGCAGGTTCTGACTGGGTGTGGAAGGTTCTCTCCTGTTACTCTGGCTTTCACTGCTAAGCTGCTCATTCACGGTTGAAAAGCTTAATTTTGTATAACCTGTGTACAAGATGACAATAAAGTTTGTCTAAAGCCTCATTTCACTTCCATTTTGCAACCATGCAGAGATCGGTCTGAGCACGGTAACCAACATAAGAGAGCACGCGCAACCGAACCGCGCTAAGCTGGTACTAGTTCATCAGTAGAGCTCGCCGCGGTTCTGTTCTGGCTCGGTTCTCAGATAACAAAGACCCTAACCCAGCAGACAGCGTCATCTCCTTACAGTCAGCCTCCGTAATCAGGAAATTTCAGAAATTCCTAAAATCCTAGCTTCCTACCGCGCCGCACGATTTCCAGTGATGATTCTGCTTAGCAGTGCGATGAACCTCAACGTCTGTCGTTGTTTCCTGCGTCTGGAAGCCCTGATTAGACGATCGGTTGTCGTATCCACTTCCCAAAAGCCG
>NW_015152436.1:0-3570 GCF_000732505.1 Cyprinodon variegatus
TCCTTCTCACATATAAAGCCTTAAATGGCCAAGCTCCATCTGATATCAGAGATCTGATTGTTCCTTATGTTCCTAACAGAGCACTTTGCTCTCAATCTGCAGGTTTACTAGTGGTTCCTAGAATGTCTAAAAGTAGAATGGGAGGCAGATCTTTTAGTTATCAGGCTCCTCTCCTGGAACCAACTACCAGTTTTAGTCCGCGAGGCAGACACCCTGTCTCCTTTTTTTTGTTTTTTACGTCACTAATGACAGAAAAGGGGGTATGAGAGAGGGGGAGAGACATGCAGTAAAGGACCAAAGGACGTATATGAACCCGGGTCGCCCACGTCAAGGATTAAGGCTTCCATGTGCGCTAACCACTGCACCACCAAAGCATGCCCAACCCAGTCTGCTTTTTAGGATAGGGTTAAAACTTTCCTTTTTATAAAGCTTATAGTATACAACAGAGCAATGTTTGCTTATTTGGTGGGTGGTATTTGTCAAATTCAACACATAACTTTGTGCTCTTCCTGCATGTTTACCCTGTTAAAAGGGATTTTCCCCTCCAGAGTCTCTACAGGCATGCTCAGTGTGAGGGGTTGCTAAAGAGTCAACAAAAACTGTGGTTTCAAGCTGATTCAGGAGGACCATGTCTTGCAAGTCAGTGACTGGAGGCAATTAACTGGTTTCCCTTGACAGAAACATTTAACCAATCTGATGAAATAGTCTCTGTAAAAGTTGAGCTTCTAATCTGGAACATGGCTTTGCATGTGGTAGATATTTACAATTGCAAACACATATGAAATGGTTTGCAGACGGTGTCTGCCAAAGTGTAAATTCAGATCCCTTTGCCTCTCCTTTGAAGACCTGCTCTGTGTATAACAACACCTTTGCACATGTTTTACAACATGGCAACCTTCTGAAAATCCGCCCTAATGTGTCTTCAAAACTATTCGCTCAGAGCAGCGTGCAATTTATAACCAGGCCTCTTTACCTTTGGCACAACCTGTGATTGTGATATTTCCTGTTGAGCTGAAATTTCCTGACCATCATTTGTGTGACACACCTAACATTAACCTATTTAAAATTTGTGCTTTGTCTGGATGTCAATATTAAGTCTGCATTCTGCCTTGAGTCTTAGCAGATGTCAGATGGAGTTTAGATGGAACGGAGTGAAATTTACACAACTCTGTGTGAGTCAGTCTATCCATAATTGAGCTTAGTAGCCCTCCCAGACAAACAGAGCAAACTGTTTAAATGCAGCGACAAAACGCAGTAAAACATTAATAGAAAGGAGAAAATGCGGAAAAATTAATGCTTAAATTGTAATCTATCATTTATCAGAATCCGAATTACTTTATTAATCCCTTGCAGGAAATTCTTTTCTTGTAGTGCAGCCGTTTATATAAGAGAGAAAAATAAGATTGTAAGTACAAGATAGCAAAATAAAATATAATAAGAGACTAAAATAAGTAAAATTACAGCCTATGCAGTAAAATTGCACCGTCCCCTATAAACAGTGTATTAGAACCTTTCCTATATAAATAGTGCAAAATAAGATATAAGGTCCTCAGTAAATACAATGCTGCTCAGTACCTAAATTACTATTATTGCACATGACCATGTTGAGGCACATAGTTCTGTAATGAATTAAATAATAAGTAATGAAATGACTGTCAAAGAGATTAATTATGCAGATTGATGGCTACAGGCAGGAATGACTTCCTGTAGCGCTCTGTGAAGCCGTGTGATGAAATGAGTCTCTGACTGAAGGTGCTTCTGTTCCTATAGTATTAGCTTTTAGGTGTTTTTTTATTATAAACTGTTAATCATTTATCCTAAAAGTATTTTTTTTTTATTTATCCAAAGCTAGTTTTTATCTTAGTTAAAAACAGAATTAAGAGCACTTCCTGTCCCACAGGGGGCACTTAGTTTTCCTAATGCAGCTTTTCCAGTTCTTCTCTGCTGGTAGTTAAAACTTAGGAGCCAGAACCCCCCACCAAGAGTGAAAAAAAGGTGCAGGCAAGAAACAAAAAAACTGTAAAAGCACAAAGACACACATCCCAACACACATAATCATTTGTTATACTTGTGGGGACTTTCCATTGACTTCTATTTACGCTGCATTAGTTTCTGTGGCCTAAAGCTGACCCTTAACTTAACCATTACAAACACATGCCTAACCTTAAAGGAATAGTACACCCAAAACATGATTAGCCTTCATTTTCTACTCACCCCCATGCTGAACAACACTCTGGAGTACTTTTTTGATNTTTCTCCTCCTGTTATTAATAGTCTCTAGATAATAATAGATTCTTACTTTTTTTCATTTAATGGAGGAATAATGATTATCACAGTCAGATAAACACAAAACAAATAAACATTTCGCCCAAAAAAAGAGGGCTGCTGCAAACAGGCTAACATTTTTAAATGACACATCAAATCAGTAAATCAGCCATATAATAAAGTTTAAAAGTATATTATTAAATTATCTGAAAACATACTTTTGTAGAGCAGCAACAAAGATAAGTGAACTCTTAACCTAATACTCTGAGCTCTGTGAGCGCTCCCTGGAAGCTGCTGCTGCCGTGGAACATTGCTGGGTCTGATGAATTGTAAAGAGCACAGGAGAATGCACAAGTACTCATATTGAGAAACGGACAGAATCTCAGCTGTAGATTCTCCACTTAACAAGGGCCTGCAATGATTTTACTCATTCCTTCACTGAAAAAAGCCCAAAAGATTAGACGGACAGTCTGTCCCTCAATATCAAGTCCAGATATTGAGGGACAAAATTATACAGCTTCACTAAATAAACTATACCAACTAAGCTCTTCCTTCTGCTGTCTTTGTGTTTTATCCACAGCCTGACTTAACAACACCCTGCAAGTTCTAACATCTGATTTAACCTAACTAATAAAGATATCCCTGTTAAATGTGGAAGTTAGTTCCCTCTGAAGGCAGCCGTGCCTCGGGACTTCCCTTCCAGTTCTTTTCCTGGGAGTAAGTTATCTACTGCTCTTAACTCAAACTGGGTAAAACCATATAAAAAGTACTATAAAAACAGGAGTAAAAAAATATAACAAAGTTTATTCCAGACCAGGTCTTTACAGGACAGAGAAAATGCTTAGAGCTTGCGTGGCTCAAAAAACGTCCGCAAGGATTGAGCTCCGAACAAGGTCATCTCCTCCTTCTTACACCTCATGAGTCTATGTGTTGCACCTTGTGGATGTTTAGCTGTCCGTATCAGAAACTGGCACGCCATCAACGCTCTGAACTTTATGCATCTTGCCTCTATGCCCAAGGATTACAGATAGCTCTCCTCTACCAGGGAGCTGCCTGGGTCCTTTATTATTTTCAATTTTTACAAATGACTTACCATACATACTCGAAAAAACTAAAATAATTATGCATGCAGATGATTCCACTATATATACATCAGCAAGAACAAATAATGAATTAGAAATTATTATGAATAACAAACTAGTGGGAGTGGATAAATGGATGAAAGCAAATAAGCTGGTGTTGAATACAGCAAAAACTAACAGCATGGTTGTGAGGTCAAATTACAGCGTAAACAGTAATCATATA
>NW_015152436.1:6933-9073 GCF_000732505.1 Cyprinodon variegatus
TACATTTAGTCAATATGTGAGAAATAGTGAAAAACAATTTAAAACTAAAAACCAATAAAGTAAAGAGGCATAAAGATCTGCAAAGATTCCAAATAAATAATTAGGTGGGTTGAGGGTAATATACAAAGATTGCTGTGGAAATGTTTAAGTTGTGCAAACCAGCATGGTTCAAACCCTTTAAAATCCCTTTATAGAGTGGGGACAATATAGTCGACTTTATCGTGAACTCAGTTAACTGACCGTTTAGACAGATGATCATTACTTTTCGCTCCTTGTTGGCCACGTGACTCTGCCTCCCCGCATGGTGCCTGAGCCAACTTTGTTATTTGTCGCCGCTGATGGGTAGCAACAGCCTATGGTGACAGCAGGCCGCTATGATAGCAAATCCCATAATGCCTTGTGAGGTGAGAGCTCTCCACTTAAAGGTGATACCAGGGATACATCTGGTCATCTAGTGACCATGGATGATAACGACTTTTCAAGGTACATTGTGGGAACTTTCGAGGTATTATATTTTTTTATATTTTATTCATTGTTTTCGTACCAGTCTGTCCCACTTGCTATATATGCTCTGTGCAACTCTAAAACTGACTTTTCCCCCCGAGCAATTAACATATCTTAATTGGTATTTTCCTCCAAAGCGGACGTGTTTTACTTTGTAAGTGCATCTCTCTTCCTATCACACCCATGAAATTGCCACTTAGTCCCATTGAAATAGACCTGGTGTCATAATCCTGGCGCTTATGGCTGTTTTTTTCCCCTCTGCTCCTGCTCACCTGCCTAATTGTCCTGCAGCTATTTATACTGTTTGCTCTCCTGCCATCAGAGTCTGATTGTTCAAACTGTCTCGGTGTGAGTTACTCTATCGATCTAAGTGTTCTGTGCTGTTAAATCCTTATCAGCTTTTTGCCCATGTATTTCTGGTTTTTGTCTTTTTCCCTGTCTGTTCTGCTCAGTTTGATTTTTGGTCTGACTGCCTGGATTTATCAAACTTGGATGTTTTTTCTGACCTCGGCTTGGATTCTCCCTGAATACCTCTTCCGCTCTAGGATCACCCGGTTTCTGACATTGTTCTGGACAGGATTTTGGCTTCAGATTATCCCTTACGGACACTGTTGCTTGCTCTGCATCGGCTGGCCCCAGCTCTGTGCTCTGAAGCTGTAATGACCGCAAGCGGCGGACATCTCCACCCGGGCTACTCTCAGTGTATGGATGGAAACAATGACCACAAAAAGATAAAAGCACAGTAATAAACTAGACCAGATATTCTTGAATCAAGTTTAGGCTTCATCTTAGAATGTAATCTGAGACAGACATGTACTTCTTGCGGAGGATGAGGAGAGTCCACCTGCCCCCCCATCCTCCCCACCTTCTCCAGAAGCACCATAGAGAGCGTTCTGACCAGCTGTCTCACTGTGTGGTGTGGAGGCTGCATTCCATGATCCCAGAGCCAGTTTAAAGGGTCGCCTCCGCCTCTGCCAAATCTTCTCTACTCTGGTCCCTCACAGTTCCCCCTGCAGGTTGTGGGCTCACTGGAAAATGGCATCAGGTCACTAATCCGCCTGGGCCTGGTTGGGTCCCACAAGGAAGAACCTGACTACCTGGCACCTGTCAGTGAACCCCAAAACTTATCCTATCACAACAATGCCTCAGAGAGCAAAATAAACATACTCACAAGTATATTACACTAATTTCGTGCACGAGTTCATCAACCATCGCTCTAAAATTCCCACATGCGTAAGGAACTGCAGCTTTGGGGTGAGAGAATAGCTCCAAGCACAAGAGACATCCATCACCATCCAACTTCAAGCCACTGTTTTCACTTATAAAATAAAGCTGTCCATCAAAGTCTTCCTGACACTACTTCCTGTGATATGTCTGCATAATAACACAGGATTATGCATGCATATACGTATATTATGTAAGCATGTCTTTAAGACATATAAAACCTGGATGACTCATTTCAAAGTATAAATTCATCCATGTCCTTGATGGTAGCATAATAATTGTGTAGTAGTGTAGGATAACATAAATACACAGCATATGAATGAATAAATATATGAATGAATAAATATATGAATGAATAAATATATATTAATGAATAAATATATATATATATGAATAAATATATATATGTAAA
>NW_015152436.1:12588-14628 GCF_000732505.1 Cyprinodon variegatus
CTTTTGAGTTACAGATTTAAAACTCACTCCACCTTGATGTGAGGAACGTCCAATGCTGCTTGCTGCTTTAATTCTCTCTATCTTACTGTTACTAACTGTATGTTCTCTCTTTCATGCTTTGACATGGATTGTTGGTGTTTGTTCAGGTAAAATACTGCTAAACAGAGCCCCTCCTGTACTAATAATATCCCAAAATAGTCAATATGGGAATATTTCACCTGCTAAATATGGATTATATATTTGATTGTATAAACCCCTGATCTCAACACTGGGGGAACAGATCTTCACAGTGGAACAGACTTTCACACCTCAAGACATCAACAGTGTCTCAGTTGAAGCCAAAATAAAGTTAGGAAATTCCACTCCTTGTATGAGATATGTATGTGTATGAGGTGAGTCATGAATGATTTTATTTGAAATTTAACAGTATCTAGTCATATATCAATAGTTGATATCTGTAATTATATTTATACTAGTAGAAATATATTTTTGGTGTCAAGAATTGGATTTCTGGATATCTGTAATGTTATATTCATAACATTTCATTTCATCTCATTCAGTACACATGAATGAGAAATGTGACATAATTTGTACTATTAAGAATTACATTTCAGATATCTGAAATGTATATCTAAGCTAGGAAGAATATTATTTCAGATATTTGAAGATGCATTTGAGACATCTTAAATATATATTCAGTCAAGCTAATAAATGTTTAAAGGGCCACTAAAAATTTGAGTACTTGAAAGTTTGTTCTTACTAGTACAGTTACAGTTTTGGCAGCCTGAAATGTAATTCTTCCTGCAAAATGTAATTTAGTATATCTATATGTACAGTTCTGACTAGTAGTAATGTAGTATTGACTAGGAAGAATCATAATTTAGAGATCAACTAATGGTTTAGTTATACATATGCATATATATACACTATATATATGTACATACATTACATATATTATATAAGGTTCTTGGTTCGATTCCGGCCTGGGCTCTTTCTGCACGGAGTTAGCATGTTCTCCCTGAGCATGCGTGGGTTCTCTCTGGGTTCTCGGCTTCCTCCAACATTCCAAAAACATGACTGTTAGGTTGATTGGCTTCTCTAAATCCTCCTTATGTGTGCGTGAATGGCTGTTTGTCCTGTCTGTCTCTGTGTTGCCCTGCGATTCACTGGCAACCTGTCCAGGGTGGACCCCGCCTCTCGCCCGTAGACAGCTGGAGATGGGCACCAGCACCCCTCACGACCCCAATTGGGACAAGCGTGTCAGATAATGGATGGATAGATATTTGTATATCTGGAGCGTGTAACAAAAGTAATTTCCCTCTGGGATTATTAAAGTATGTCTGATTCTGAATCTGGTTCTGAACGATAGAGAGGACGGCGCTCCTAATAAATCTCAAAATGGCTTGCCATACTAGCGGAACTTCCGCTTCTAAACCGTCATCGTCGAAGCTGTGTTGAGCGGACATACTGGAGTTCATCATCAAATCTATCGTTTAGTTTTCGGTCTGAACTCAGCTTGATTCTGTTTTTCCATTCAGAATCTATTTCTCTGAATGTTAAACCAAACCAAGTACTTCATTCGTAGATCTATTTAAAGTTTAACTGTAGGAAATGGCCGCCGCCTGGATTTCCGCCTTACTGCTACTCTGCCTTCTGCTCTCTGACTTCGCGTTTTCTAAAGGTGAGTTTTATCTGAGGATATTTTACTTTTCTTGTTTACATTAAGATCAGTTTTTCAGTTGATCCTTCCTGATAACTGGTGAACCTGAGCTGCCATGTTTCAGAAAATGAAAGGAGGGCCTAAATATTTTGATTTTAATGTCTATTTCTACCTGAACACCAATGTGTTCCCCTCTGACTGCACTGCGACCTCCTGCTGCTAGTCTGTATGAACTAGAAATAAGAAATGAAACTAGACGACGAACTAAACTTTGACAACAGTGGCGGTTCCAGGAAATGTTTAGGGGGGGGGGGGCTAGGCAGGGAGCGATGTGCACTGGGGCTGCCAGAAAACTTATTACGGTAAAGTTAGTTTATAGA
>NW_015152436.1:15411-18771 GCF_000732505.1 Cyprinodon variegatus
AAAAATAGGAAAATACTAAGTACAAACTATGTGGATGTGAAGATGTAACATACAGCAGAATGGGTTGTTGACTGTTTCTTTCATTTCGGGCAAAAGTTCCTGTGATGTTATGAAAGCTCTTGAGCTCCAATACCCAGCATGCAATGGGGCGCGTGGCGTCACGGGTTGGAGGCTAGAGCGAGAGGGCAGTTCTGAATGTAGCTTGCTACTGAAAGGTTCTGTGGAAGTTTGAAAATAAATATACAGAACAAGTTTACACGCCTCATCTGTTCTATATAGAATCAAAGAACAACACGGTTCCAAAAATCTTTGGAAGAATCTGCCACGACTCCGCCACCTGACGTCGGTGTGCAGCAGCAGATCAGTGTGGTCTCCTCCTGCCTCCTCGAGCTGGGCACGGAATAAACGCCTCTGAAAACTCCCGGCCCGAACAGAGCAAGCGATCTTCATCTCAACGTCCATGACATGCTTCATATTTAAAATATTGCCACACAGCTGTTGCTGAATGATGCATTGGTAGCTCCAAAAATCCGGGACTGTTTCAGACAGCTTGAACAGAGCAACGAATCCAGCAGTGCGCCCAACCATTGATGGAGCCCCATCAGTTGTGATAGATGTCATTATCTCATTATCTCTGCAGATTCTTTTTTGCGCATTAGAGTCCCTGGTAACCTAGCAACCGTTGCAGACCATGCCCAGCAATCAGCATGTATTAAAAAAGGTTCCCTGCATACTCTTTACTTTTCATTTTATTATTATGAAAATAGACGTTGGCCTCTCGTGATCAATGATTTGATTTGTGTTTTTTAAAACTTTTTTTTTTCATAGCCATAAATAGGTCTACATTGTAAAACTTCCCGCGATCGACTGGTAGATCACGATCGACTGGTTGGGAACCCCTGGTTTAGATAGTAGCTCTGTGGTTGGAGCAGAGACAAACAGCAGCACTCAGTGAATATTAACCAGCTGCTACTTTGATGTTTAAGTAAAAGTTAGGAGACGGGTCGGTTAAAATAATTAGAGATGCCACCGAAAAATCGATTTGTTAGCGATACGGAGCTTTTTCAGCTAAAAAGGGCAGCAGATTGTAAACTTAACAAGTTATTATTATAATGCAAGAGAAAACATAGTTTGTTCTTCTTTACTAGTTAAAAATATCTTGCCCTCTCAGAGGACCATGACTCCCAGTTACAGGTTAAAATGTTTTCTTATGGAACAGACAGAATCAGACAGCAGAGCTTCTACAGATCTAGAAAGGTTGTTTCTAGCATCATTATATTACTTAAGAGGTTCATAAATCTTTTTAAACAGAGGGAAGTAGGGAGAGCTGCAGATTTAAAGGTGAAACAGATTTACTGGGATATGGAACATGCAATAAAATATACCTCCAAGTTTATCACAAAGTTTACAGAAGAAAATATGCTATATTTTAGATAGAGCATATCCTTATTTTTCTGGATTAAATTTAAATTGTACTTCTAGGGATGCATGAAATATTAATTTTGGCATTGGAATCAGCTCTCATTAATTATTATTTTCTTGCATTGATGTTTTTGGGCCCTATATTTGTAATGCACTGAAAGGCATCTATCTAACATCTATAAATATCAGGGTGTTGTGCTCTTGTGTTCGCAATAATAGGGAAGTATTCAATAAATAGATGTTTGAGCTCATTTTTTGAAAATTAGCCAAATGAAAGGGTAACTGCAGGTCCATGAGCCCCCACCCGAGTGTCCCCAACAACCTTCATCACAAAGTTACTCCATGGAGATGACGTTAGCCTGGACACCGGCGGCCCTTTGCATCCTCCCACCTGCCTCAGAGGGTTTTTCCAGTCACATAAAGTTCTGTAGCCACTGAGGAATACAGTTAGAAAGCAGCCATTCAGTGGCCTCTGGATCTATCATTTTCCAGCTGCTGTTGCCTCAGCAACCACTCAGCATTTCCTGTTTGCACCTGGGAATCTAGACTTCAAAATAAAAGCACAGAGAGCAACGTAAACATTAGAGGGTTGCTTTGATTTTAAATAGTTCTCTAAGCCAAACCTCCTGATGCTCATAGCAGAGTATTGTGGAGCTTCATAGCAACACAAAGCATTGCTGATATCAGAGGGTTTTTCCAGTCATAAAGTTCTGCAGCCACTGATGAATACAGTTAGAAATCAGCCATTGGCAGAATGTTAGGAAATTAATAATCTCTGTCGTCTTTGAACCTCAACAGCATCAGTCATTGGATTAAAAAGTGATGATCTGAATAAATCTGTCAGTAACATCTGTCTAACAGCTGCAATGTCTGTTATTAGAAAGTTGTTTTATCCTCTAATGAAGACTTTGACAAAATAAAAACAGTTTTTAATGTTAATGATGTTTGATTGGCTGAATGTTATGCTGCACTAATCTTTAATGTAAAACAACTGCTGTCACTAGAAATAAAATATTATAATTTGTGCTGATTTATAATGTTAACAAATGAAACCATGTAAATGTTTAATAAGTTCAATATTAGACTTTTGCATTTAGCCTTTGACAACTGAAACATTTTCTTTTAGCGCTTTTGTTTCAAAAGAGTAAAACTAAAAAAGGAAACACATGAAGATTCATTTACATTTATTTCACATTTTCTTTGATCAAAATTAACCTGGAAGATTTAGTTTTAGTTTTAACCTAAAACAGAAAAATAAAGTAACTCATCTTCAAAGCTATAAATAAATTCTCTGTCTCTTCCCTTTTTCTGCAGATCAGAACAACATTCCAGTTGTGATTGGAGAGAACAAGGTTCTACCATGTAGAGCTGAAAACAGACCCATCAGATTTTTAGAGTGGAGGAGGACGGATATAAAGGAACGAATTGTTCTACGGTACAGAAATGATGCAGTTGATAGAGGAGACCAGCATCCATCTTTTAAGGACAGAGTGGTTTTCCAGGACATAGACATGAAGGATGGAGACGTGTCTTTGGTTCTCATTAATGTGAGGATGAATGATGCTGGAACATATGAGGCTGAGGTTGCTTATCATGGAACAAAGAGAGAGAGGAAACTCACCTGCACCATCCACCTACATGTAGCTCCTCCTCCTTCTCCTCCTCCTTCAGGTGAGTTTGTGTCTCTGGATCAGTTTCTCCTGCAGCTTCCTTGTTCCAGATGTCAGAAACATCTCAGGATAGATGTTTGTTTTCTAGAGATGCTTTAGATGACTTTGTAGAAGCAGCTGGTCTGAGATCTGAAGAAACTTCATCACCTCCCTGATAGAAATATTAGACTTAGTAAAGAAATTAATATTTCTTCTTTATTAGACTAAAGAAATGATAAGTTTATTGATGAGTGATTTTTACTTTTTACAGAGTAAATTCAGACATAAT
>NW_015152436.1:20349-22509 GCF_000732505.1 Cyprinodon variegatus
AACTTAATTTGGAATGTGTTCTATAAAATAAATCCCACTATCTGAAGGACAGAGGATGAAATCTGATGGTTCTTCTGTCCACAAACGTAAATCATCTCTCCTTCCTCCTCTAGCTGAGAGGAGCTGAGGTTCAGTTATGGAGGAGGAGGATATAAACTCTGTCAGGATGCCTTCCTGACAGCTTTCCTCTACAATCAGGTCAATCTGATAATAAATGGTCTTTCTATAACATCAGTAGCTGAAGCATCAGACACTGGATGAATGTAAATGTGTTTAATGAGGTTTTAAACAATAAAGCTCCACATTAAAATGGATTTCTGGAATTAGAAAATGTATTAGATTATATGGGAGTTCATAGGATGATATTTATATTCTGGTTAGAATAATCATGGGATCATTTATAGCAATGTTCCCATAAGGTTACATGTTGAAGGAATTAAAGTTCATGGAGAATTTCAGATCATTTTATCCAGACGGCTAATTTAGAACATGGAAACCTTTAAAATTCTTCTTCTTAAAATAATCAGATTTATTTAAATTCAAATGTTGTCTTGTCGTAGTCATGGTAACAGTAAGGTGCTGCAGCATCATAGTCCCCCCCCCCCTGCTGTGATTGGTTGATTGTGCTGTGAGCTTCTGATTGATGCTCAGTCAGTCTGGCTGCCAGGCTACCAGCATAGAGGGGAGGTTTTCCTCTGCAGGTGTTTCAGCCTCAGATGGAGCGTAGAGGAGATTCCTCCATCCTGATAGCAGACATGTCCACCTATGATATGATCTATGAAGGACTGCTGGGAAATTACCATAGAAAAGATGTAATTATTTGAAATAATATTAGAAATGAAACCATTTGTCATTTAATTAGACACTGAGCAGCCTGCAGCTGACAGTAGAGCTAAACCTGCTCAGAGACGTTAGAGGAAGAGAATGAAGAGTTAACATCATAGATCAGCTGGTTGAAAGTGATAGAAACAGAAAACTGTTGTAGATCTAAGTCAGAGGTCATGATGTTCTTCTTCTGTCTCCACAGGATCATTTCCATCCCGGGTCAAAGCTCTGCTGGTTATCGTGGTTATCCTGTTTTTATTTCCAATTCTCTTTGGTATTCTTCTCCATCGTCGTCATCGTCTCCGTTCAGACTTAGGTGAGTCTCTAAAACCATGTTTGCCATAATCCTGATCTCCACTGTCTGATCTCTTATTAATGTCACAGCCTTTTCAAAGAGACACTTTATAAATGTTTCCCTCCCTGCATCTACAGCAGGGAGGGAAACATGTTTCAGCATCCAGATGAAAAATCAGGTTTACCTCCAGGTCAAAGGTCAGGTTTAATTTAGTTATTGTTTTTGTCAAGAACAGAGGGGGGTCCGGGACCCCTAGGGGGTCCATGGAGGTACTGCATTGGGGTCGCTAAAGTTTTGGTTGATTCGACTTGTTGTTTTATTTATAATCCCTCCTGCAATATTTTCCACTAATTGAAATGTCTTTAAATCCACATTAACATGAATCCAACAGACTGTAGTAAACAGATAAATGGAGCAGAAGATGTCTTTCAGTCATCAATGCTCACATTCAGAGACACACAGGAGCTCTTTCAAGCTGGACACCGTTTCATTCACAACACCTGTCCCATCAACCAGGAATCAGAAATACTTTAATAATCCCAGGGAGGGATTACTTTAGTTACATTACTCCATCTGTAATAGAGTGACTGTAGGACCAGTTTGATAGAACTCTATTTCATACAGTATATATAATTAGGGGTCCTGCTCCATCTCCCATCAGTTTGGGCTCCTTGGCCTGGAAATGGTTGCAGACTCCTGCATTAGAGGGCCAAACTTTCTGCTAACTTGCCTTCAGTTCATAGAGCTGACTGGAGTAGCAAGAATGTTTATTGAGCAGGTGTTGATATTCAGGGAGGAATAGATCTAGAAAGGTTTCAATCATCACTGCTGGTAGAAACAGTTATTTAGTTCTATTCTCCAGCTAACAGCATAAAGTCCCATTTTATAAATGAACCCAGTTCTCCCTGTTTAACTCAGAAATAACCAGCTCACACTCTAATGAGAGGGAATTATGTTCCCCCCCTAAAGGTGCGTTCATATCAGGCACATTGTCCACTGTGAGTTGCTGGATTCACATAGAATTCCTCTGCAAACCGCGC
>NW_015152436.1:25369-34258 GCF_000732505.1 Cyprinodon variegatus
AGCTGATGATGCTAAATGATAAAGTTTTCTTAACTTTCTTTACTGAACAGGTCTGTGACTCTGATCTCTCTGACTCTGCAGCTCTATTTGCAATTTCTAGACAGTTTGTTTCTCTGACTTTTCCTCTTTAATGATGTTTATTAATCTGAAGCCATCAGCCTCATAATAAAGACAAAGAACTGTGTGAAGAACAGCAGCAGCAGCTGGAACTCAGTGTTGATGCTGGTTGGTTCAGTCTGCAGCTTTCTGCTGGCTCTGCTGTCCACACTGAGGACACACTGTCCCACAGTGGGTTCTGCTGCTGATTGGACCCACAGCAAAGACAACACTGTCTCTGTTCACTGGAGACATGGACACATTTCAGACATGTTGGACCTTCATCCAGTCAGAGAAAATGTCCTCAGAGCTGCTGCTGCTGTCTGTCCAACTCATCTGCTCCTTTGTTGTCTCTCAGTCCTCTCAGACAAACAGGTGGAGGTGAAGCCAGGGGAGGAGTCTGACCTGCCGCAGTCCAAAACCAATGAAGCTGGAGAGCAGGACCAGACCAACATAAGCGGAGCCACAATGAATGAACACCCACCGAGAACTGAAGACACCGACGGCCACAGCAGGGGAAGATAATCATGATTGGGAGACATGATCCTCTTCAGGTCAAAGGTCAGCAGTTTAAATCTGATGACTCTAATGTCCAATCCAGGGACTCCATCCTTTGAAACCGCCTTTAATGGTGATTATGTCATAGTGCTGCTCCAGAGGCCGTCCCAATGAAAAACCCTTCCTAAGACTCCTTCAAATGCAGCTGGAACATGTTCGCTAATTTGAAGGATGAATCTGGAGTTTCCTTTGTGACCAAACATTTCCCATGATTCAATGCGGCTCTAAGAGGATTGGTAAAGCTTGGGCTAAAATGGAGGACTACTTATTACAATTTTAATGAGCCACAATAAACTTTAAAGATGTTTCCCCTCGCTCTTGTTGATGCAGCATAGGAACGGTCAGTCACCAGGACCACGGCTCACCTGCTGGTCCAATCAGCTGCAGGTAATAGATGGATGGTAGTTCCCATGACAACTGGAGCTTCAGTAGCATTTAATATGTAATTTGTAGCCTCTGGTGTGCAGGGGGCCCACATCACGCAAGGTAGGGGCCCCCAGAGGTGTTTACAGCCTATGGAGTGGGTGAGATGGTTAGCATAGCACTTAAACTTTTCATAGGAAAAAAATGTGAATCAGTTCTAAAACAGGTTCATCATTTTTACCACTTATTCTCAGGTAATTACTAAAATTCAGTCTGATGTTGTTTCTAAATGGACATAGAAAGTCCAGCTGATCTCTTGGATTGAGATGCTGACAGTTAAAGGTAAAATATCTGGATTAAACCGGATATATTCCCATAAGCTTTTCTAATAACATGGTGATTTATCCCAGTAATAACAGACATCAACTTTGTGTGAAAGAAACAATTAATTAGATTCACTAGACTTCATGCTGTGTCACAGGAATGTGACCAGAAGCTTCCTGTGTCCTGATGACTGATTGCAGCAGAATCAGTGTGACACGCTGCTGTTTATAAGCATCAGTTTCTGGCCTGGCAGAGTGATGCTACGTTCTAGCATGAAACCCCCGTAACCCCGCAGTGCCCTGTCACTGGGAATCACCAGCAAAAACAGCCTCTGGTCCTGTTGCCTCTTGGGGGTTTTCCCTCACAGTTGGTGGCAGCTGGAATTAGATGTTAGCATTTTTCAGGTACGTAATCCAAACTGCAGGCAGCAGGATAATAAAATCTAACATATGTTGCCAGCAGGTTTCTACATTTTAAGTTTAATAAACTGTTTCAGAGGAGTGATCATAGCGCTCTGCATCAGCAGCGCTGTGTCTGTCTCCCGGATCAGCTCCTCTGATTGGTTGATGTGGCGCGTCCAGCAGCTAAAGTTCAATTTTTCCAACTCCATCAGCTGCTGCTTCTGTAGCGCGTCCCGCGCCTCAGATGCTCAGAAGAACCAGCTTCATCATCATGAACCTAAATTAATGTCAGTTATAGCAGAATTCCTCTTTGACTTGTTCTTGTCTCTAAAGAAACCTTCTGCAGGTCTAGTTTAGACCCCACCCATAATGCTGGATGGACAGTTAACCAGGTGCTTTTTAATGTGGCCAGCAGGTTTTACCAAACAACCTTTGATTGCTGATGATCTGCTGCAATCTGTCTCTGATGGCCTGTTTTGATCAGAACCTGCTCTTCATCCGTCCTCATGCTCCACTACTAAACCTAAACACATCTGGTATATCATCTTATTTCCAGTTTAGCTAATCCTATTTAACTAAACTGTAATGGAAGGACAGGTGGATGGATGTGCTGCAAACCTTTGCTTTTATCCAGAATCTGCAACGTTTATTCTCTAAAATTATAATTTTAAGTTTTAATATCTTTAAATACAAATTTTTTCAAGTAAATTTAATGAAGTGCAATAATATCCACCATTCTTAATCTACGTAGGAGGAGGGGAGATTCAGTCCAAACGTGCTTCAGTCAAACCAATGCTGCAGGAGAACCCAACCATGTTCCGTCAGGGGACAGGTTCTCCTCTGAACCCGTCTGGAGTTCCTCTTCTATCAGAGACTGATCCAAAAGTTTAGCTGTGAGCTTCTAGAAGAATGCAGCTGGCAGTCTGATCCACTTTGGAGGACTAAAGTCCAGAATCCCACTGAAGCTGTGGTTCTGCTCTCAGAGACGGAACCTTTGGCTGGTTTGCTTCATCCTTCCAACATGTTCAAATAGAACCGTTGGAGGAAGCAGCAGGTCTGAGGTCCATCTGAGCAGCAGCAGCTGGATCTTCTGGAGATAAACTGGGTCAGAACCATTGATGCTGTTTGGTTCTTCATCTTCAGACCTTCTGATCATTGGTCAGAGTGGGAAGTGATGATGCTGCTGCAGAACCAGAGAGACTCAGACGTGATGAAGGTGTGTGTTCATGGTGAACATGTGTGACATGCTGGCTAGAACCACTGCTTCTCTGGATCCACAGCAGCTGCACACTGCTGCTCAGCTGCATGCAGACTCTGACCATCGGCAGCTTCCCCTGTTACCTCCAGGCCTTCAGCTTTATATAGAATCAGTCAATGAAGTGATGAAGATCTGCTGCTGTCTCTAAAGATCATCTTCCTCTTTGTTCTCTCAGACCAACAGGTCTGAATCTTCTGTTTCTCATCAAGAAGAGTTCAGATCCAGGACCAACCATAGGATATCAGGACCAGAAGCAGCTCCACTGACTCCGCCTCCTCTGATGGCTCATCAACCTGATTGGTTCCTTCCATCTTCAAAGCACTTTCTGCTCCCTACATGAAGTAGTATAACTAGCAATAGTCGTCTTTAAGGCACAAAATGGGAATGAATGTATCTGTTGTTTCTTGTCAGACATATTTATGAGAGTACAAGTTTAAAAATTACAAGTCATAAAGTAAAAAAACTACAAGTATAACTCACAAATTTATTGGTACGAATGCACAACCCCACTGAAGCTGTTACCCTCCTTACCAGCAGGTGACAGTAATCCACCAGAAAGTTGTTCATCAATTGGTATTAAACAAGAGGAGGAAGAACGTCCGCCCTAACCCCTAAATCCCTCAATCACTATATAGAGCGGGGACTATATAATGGACTTTATAGTTTATTAGTTGAACTTGATGTTTGTATGATGATCGCTGTTTTTCGCTCCCCGTTGGTCAAGTAACTTCGCCTTCCCACATGGTGCCTGTGCCATCTTTATTCTTTCTGACATTCACATCAAATCCCATAATGCTTTGCAAGGAGTGCCTCTGCAAAGCAGTCTGGGATATATCTGGTGGTCTAGTGACCGTGGATGATCACTACTTTTCAAGGTGCACTGTGGGAAATTTTAAGTCCACAATCCACAAGACGTTCAGACATCTAAAATGGCATAACTGTCATATAGTGCCCTATATAGGGGTTAGGGTAGACGTTCAGACATCTAAAATGGTGTAACCATCATATAGTGCCCTATATAGGGGTTAGGGTAGACGTTCAGACATATAAAATGGCGTAACCGTCATATAGTGCCCTATATAGGGGTTAGGGTAGACGTTCAGACATATAAAATGGCGTAACCGTCATATAGTGCCCTATATAGGGGTTAGGGTAGACGTTCAGACATCTAAAATGGCGTAAGCGTCATATAGTGCACTATATAGGGGTTAGGGTGGACGCTCAGACATCTAAAATGGCGTAAGCATCATATAGTGCACTATATAGGGGTTAGGGTAGACGTTCAGACATCTAAAACGGCGTAACCGTCATATAGTGCACTATATAGGGGTTAGGGTAGACNTCTAAAACGGCGTAACCGTCATATAGTGCACTATATAGGGGTTAGGGTAGACGTTCAGACATCTAAAACGGCGTAACCGTCATATAGTGCCCTATGTAGGGGTTAGTGTAGTTGTTCAGACACAGCTTTTTATGTTTGCTGAGATTGAGTTTTTTCTGATTATTTCATATTTAGTTTTTTTCATGCACAGTAAGTTTGATCAATGGTTTCATCTTCAAAGGGAAATGTCTTTAGCTGCATAACCACCAACAGCTGGTGAGGAGTGTCACTGCTTTAGAACTTAGAAATGTGTGATTTTTTCTTGTAGTAACTTTATAACTTGTATTTAAAACTTCTAAACATTTATTCTCACTTCTCATCTAATGTCAGCTTATTTAAGAGTTGACAAAAAAACAACAAACGTTCTTAAAATCCTGGATCTCTGCCTACTGGTTACAATCAACTCCTTAGGGTTTCTAACTGATTTTTTTTCTCTCTATGATAAATGCACTGAGACAAAATAAGTTTATTTATGAAGCACATTTAAATAACAAACACTTTAAGGTGCTATAAATGGGAAAATGACAAACAAAAGGGAAACAGGAAGAAAATTACCTTGCAGTGTTATAGTTAGAGAAAGAAGTATTAAGTTATTTTGATGATTAAAGGTAATTAAAGTGCTTAAATAATCAAAAAATAAACCAAAAACTGACAATGGAAATTATAACAGTTGGAAATATTTTGATAGAAAACTGAGAGTAGAAAAGCTGAAGTCTGTAGACAAAAACAGCTTCAGCTTCACTTTGGCATTAAAAGAGACAGGCTGATCATAAGTGAAACGCTACTACTGCCTGGATTCATATTATACCTTTATAAGGCAAGTTAAACGTTTTGGTCACTAGCACTGCTCTTACAGATGCAGACCCACCCCCAACCCCCCACATTCCTCAGTTCAGGGTTCGTACGAGTGCTGGAAATCCTTGAAAATGCTTGAATTTTGACGTGTTTGAAAAGTACTGTACTTATATTTTGAATGAAATACTTGAAAATGCTCGAAATTGAAACTATTTCTTTCGCAACAAATACCTATCTAACTGAATCGTGTGTTTATTAAATAGAGAAATAAAATGTTGCAGAGCCCGAAAATGAAACCTGCTCGCTTATGTGTGACTGCGATCTGCCAGTCTATTTCCATGTGTGACTCCGCCCCCATGAAACCACTACTGCACCATGACGGGAGGTTGTCGTTTCAATGAACGTTGGCTGGAAGATGAAAAATACAAATTATGGATTAAACGTGTCTGCAAAAAAGATGTGCAGCTTTTCACAATGGGCGAGTCTGCGCTGTCGAGTCACATGAAGAGTAAGTCATAGACTTGAGCCAACTGAAGTAGCCTAGTACACTTGAATATTAGCGCCTATTTGTTTACGCTAGTAATTGCTAGCTAGGAATTCACAGGCTAAGTTACTGATTGACTGAGAGTACGGTGTGATAATATAATGTTAGTATTGCAGTGTTTCCCGCAGCACTATCTTGGCGAGGCGGCTGCCTTGCCAAACTCACGCTACCGCCTCGCCAACGTTCCAAAAAAAAAATTTAAAAATTAATTGCCAGGCCCAGACCTTAAAACAGCATTGATAACTCTACGGCTGATAATACTGAATTGCGACACCCTCTGTTTGGTTATATTACTACGCCATGGCAGAGGAGTAATTATCTTTGATCATCCGAGGAGACGTGTGCGATTAAAACACTAAATAATAATTTTGACTATGTTTTGTAGGGATGGGACGATTTATGAAAACCGTGACCAGAAACCGTGAATCGAACCGAACCGTGGATTTTGTGAACCGTTCCACCCCTAATGTATTGGTATGTAATTTTCGGTGGCGTAAGGTGCTGGAAATTTTTTTTAAATGGATCTTGAAAGTGCTTGAAAAGTGCTTGATTTTGACTTTGGAAAAGGTGTACGAACCCTGTCAGTTGGGTTTAAAAGCACAGGATTTATATCCATTTCCATGTAAAGATCTCCGATATCAAATCACAGATGTCCCATTGAGCTAAGTAGATGATATTAAAGCTGATATTTGATCCAGGGATCGGATCGTTCCGTCTCTAAAATGAAGTTGCAAAAAAGCTCATAGGTTAAGTTAAAAACTTAATTAGCGAAAAAGTTAATATGTTAATAACCTTCTATAAGCATTAATGTATTAAGGTGTAATGAAAACAGTGTTTCTTTAACTCTAGATTTTTCCATTAATTTCTTTTAAAAGCACTTTTTTTATTTTTTATTTTGTTTTTGTTTTTTTTGCACTAAACTTGATGTTTATCGTGAATATTTCTCTTTTGTTATCAAAGCACTAAGGCTTGTTCTGTCTTCTAATAATCTGAACCTGAAGTTTAGACTTTTAGAGTATTTCACTGGGAACCTTAAAACAAGCTGACAGACCGAGTTCCTCCTGATCTCTGGTCCCCCATGACCAGCATTCTGTCTCCACCTCTGATAACCGCTGATGTCTGCTGTACCTCCAGGATCGTTTCAGCTTCAAGTTAGTTTAACTAACTTAGGTCAGTATCTGACAGACCACCTCAGAGCCAAAAATCAACACCACTCTGCCTTTACCAATTTCTCAGGAGCAGTTTTTTTTTTTTAGCTGCATTTCTACTGAAGTGTCACAGATAGTAAACATTTTCATCATGTCCATAATATAAGCAGTGGATCAGTTAGAACTAGTTTAATGCAAAAAGCAGCTGGTAAAGTTTGGTTCTGCTTTGGATTCAGGTCAGCATCTCAACAGTGACATAGCTGGTTAATAAATCATCTTAAATATTAGCAGAATAAACGGTTTCCTCTTAAAAGAGAGGAAAATGGCGCTCGCTTTAATATGTTAGAGCTCAATGTTTGAGCAGGGACCTCAATCACTGACCAGACTCAAAAAGTTGAGACATTTTCTGATAACGTGGGAATTTATTGCATACATTTTCTTTCTGCTAACTGAAGATTTTGACTTTAATTCAGTATGAAGCTTTTCAGGCAGCCTGTAGGATGAATGCTGCCATAGCAACCAGTTGTATTAGCCTTGCCAAATAAACAAATGTTTGCATTTCTCACTCTGTGGTCCAACTTTATGGACCACACAGTGAGAAATGAACTGTTTACGCTTCAGACCTCAGATCAAATGGTTTGAAGGTTTTTGAAAAAAAGGGACATTTTCCTTCCAGAGCAGCTTTTTAGGCTCACATGTTTTTTTTCTGCTTGTTTCTGCACACTGCAAATAGTTACTTGAAAGAAGGAAAGGGTCTTTTAACTTGAATGTTACATATAATCACTGCTATTGCTTTTCTTTTTAGACACGTTTAGAAAAAGCTGCTTGGTCTTAATCTGATCTGGAATCAGCAGAAGGAAAGCCTGCTTTACCTTAGCAGCTGTGAACCGACTGCTTCCAGAGCAGATGAACATTTCAGGGAGAGCTGCTGAAACATCTCAGACTCTGTGTGACCTTCTGAATGTTTAAACACTGAGCAGAGGAGAAACCACAAAGAAGTCTGGAACTCATTATGCAAAAGTTCTTTATGGTTCTTCTCTGCTGCCTTGAAAAGTCTTAGATCTCAGCTGCCTTAATGAAAATGTTATTTTGTTTTACATATTGTGTATTCTGTGTCTGAGCAATGAATGAGTACTGACTTATATATTCAAAGTCGCTTTATGCATGTGAAGGTACCTTTATTATTTCATTTATCATAATATGGAAGTGTTGGAACTTTTATGTACGAAAATGTGTTCCAATAAAGATTTATACTGATATTTGTTTCACTGCTTCTGCTGTTTCCTCTTTTTCTGTTTAAGGTCTTATATCCCTCTGTAAAAGCTACTCAGAGGTACAGCATGGGGGTCACCAAAGTTTTGGTTGATCAGGATTTTATTTACTTTTTTTTATTATTATTATTCCCTTTTTTTTCCACTTATTGAAATTTCTTTAAATAAATTCAACGCACTGTTATAAACAGATAAATGGAGGCAGCAGATGTCTTTCAGTCATCAATGCCAGTGGCGTTTTTTAGACCAAATGTATTGGAGGGCCGGGGGGGGGCAGGGTGTCTCCTGGGGATGCAGAAAAGCCTGAAATAAAAAACATGGCAAGGGATTCAAATATATCAATAGAGCTGCATGATGTAAAATTTCTATTCAATTGAGTTTAATTAAAATTCTATTTGTGATTAGATCAATAAACATTCATTAATTAAGAATTGTACATATTTTTGAATTAATTTAAGTTAAAATAACCTTTTTCTCTAAAATCTGAATTGGAACTCAAGAAAAACTGATAAATTCATCTGTAAAACCATTGAAAAACATTTAGCAGATGAAAACTGAGATCCTATCTCATTACTACTGAAGCTATCACCTTATTGTTTCTAAATAATTAGTAAAACAGAATTTGTCATAAAAAAAAATGAAATGGATCCAAAGGACCAATCAGTAACCATGTTTGTTCCAGCAAATATCATTAGAATATTTTTGAGTGTTATGTCTTCAGTACAAGGGCCATAACAGGACAGGATCTAC
>NW_015152436.1:35261-39123 GCF_000732505.1 Cyprinodon variegatus
GTTTGCTTCCTGGAGTGGAGTTGCTTTTTGTATCTCTGCTTCTGTCTCCTTGAACCCCAGTCGGCCTCAGCAGATGGCCGCTCACACTGAGCCTGGTTCTGCTGGAGGTTTCTTCCTGTTAAAAGGGAGTTTTTCCTCTCCACTGTCGCTACAGGCATGCTTAGTGTGAGGATTACCTTCAAGTCAATGAGTCGATGTAATCAACTGGTTTTCCTAAGAGAGAAAACTTTAAATCAATTTGACTGGATGATCTGGTTGGACTGTAAAGTGCCTTGAGATGACGTGTTGTGAATTGGCTCTATAGAAATAAACTGAATTGAATATTGAATTTGTTTTTGTGTAAATAAAATTAAACCTGCAGCCAGTTAAGGTTCATGTAAATGACAAAAGAACAGAAATACTTTCATTTTTAGATCAGATTCTGTCAGAACAGGTTTAACCAGATTAGATCTAACAACAACCCACCACCTGCACACAAAGGAACCAATCAGAGGAAAGATGATTTTATTCATTTTTTAAGTAAATTAAATAAGCTCTTTTTTATATCGGGTAACTTTTAATCCATCAGAACATCACAGGTTCTTTAATAAACTGTGTTTTCCTGTAGGTAGTTGATCATTTATTCTCTTAAAGTTGTCTTACTAGTGTAACCAACACTGCCACCCAGTGGTTAAACTCAGACATTGCCTTTTATCCTGTAATATTTTCCATCCCAGCTGATTGTCTCTGTGTGGTGGAGCAGCGGGCTGAGTCAGTGTCTGTCATTCAGGGATCAGGGTTTGAATACCGGCTGAATCAGGAACAGTGAAAACAGCTCTGTGTGAAAGTTGGAATCAGTTGCTATGGTTACCCCTGAATAATAGAGCATGAATGTTTCCTTCATAACTTTTCTCCATCATATCTTCTAAAGTTTGCTGAGACCCTCTGAGGTCAGTGAGGGTCAAACCTTTGCAATAAAGACCAGCAGGCTTTGTATTCCATGAAAGGTTCTTCTACCAAACCAGCTTCTCTGCCTGTAACTGAAATACGGCACAGTGACACACTTCCCCACTCTAACCTGTAAATGATAAGCTTGGTTAGCTGCTCCAGCTGCCACTGTTTTAGAGCAGAAACCCCCAGATTATTTTAATCACAAGCAAAACTCTAACATAAAGGCCTCGCTAGCAGTGGTCACATGATGGGGGATGAGCTACAAACACTGTTCAGAGACACTTCTGATTGAAAAAGATCTATGCTGCGTCGATCAGACTGACTCTGACAGCTGATTCTGTTCTGACTCTTGAAGGAGGCGGTAGCGCTTTCCTGCTGCTCCTGCACCTCCCTGCCTGTCCATGCTTTGCTCTGTCTTGTCCTTTTCTGAGCTCTCTCTTCATACCACCAAAACTAAAAAAAAAATAGATCTGGTCAGCTGGTCTCTGGATGCAATTGATCAAATTTATTCAACTGGAAGACAGGGAAAAGGGGACCCGTCCTGTCCTGCTGGGACTCACTTCGTGGGATACCCCATGGACTCCTGGAAAGAGTGGAGGATGGTGTGTTTCACAACGCTGTCAGTGGACGATGTTGAAGATGTATGGATTTTTGGTTTTATGATACTTTTGATACTGATACTGATCTACAATTACAGAGGATGCAGCAATTTGGGCATTGATCAGGCTGCCAGCAGTATTTGAAGCCCTCACAAAGGCTGTGAACGAGCAAGATCAGGAGCTGACCCGCATGCTGGGTGCGATTGAACACAGGCTGGCTGTGGTGGTTGAACTCAAAGGTGGGATGGGATAATACCTTAGATGTGCACGCTCGCTTCAAGGTGGAAAAGCCCAACGCATTCAGAATATTGGATTTTAACATGAAAGAGCCAGCAAGAGAATACTCAAGGCTGAAGGAAATTCCTGTGCAGCCTGCTCTCAAAACAATAAGTGTTATTCTGGATTGGACCTACCCCCTTTATCTAAACCCCTGGATGTTATGGCGAAAGGGCACAGAAGAACTGCCCCCCCGACCCGCAAAACATCTGTGGATGCGCTCAGTGACTGTTGATAAACTTCTATCTTATCAAGGACATTGCCTGTGGTCAGCGTTCATGGACATATTGAAAGCATTCATCATACACACACAACTAATGTGTCAAATGTCAGATTGACTTCATGTGAGTAAGCCTCTGGTGTGACCCTCTGCTGAAATGTCTGTCTGATGTTTTATGTGATTTTCAGGTGCTGAGGCTTTTGTTTGATATCTCACACAGTATTCTCTAAAGAATACAGTGTGAAATATGTTTTTTCCCCCCTCTGTTCCCAAATGTGGCGCCTATCTTCCCACACAGATAAAGGCAGCGCTATAGATCACCGCCTGGGACCTGAGCAGGCCAGGTAATTTAGTGGGAACCCTGCAAGCCATAAGGAAGCGCTGTTCTGCTGAATGGGAGTATTCTGTGGCTTGCATGGCCTCAGTGGATCCATTAACCTGCACCTCTGGGCCCCCCAACCAATGTATGTGACGTATTGTGACGATTGGTTGTATTGAAACTGAAATTTCGATTGTAATGTTAATAGTAATTGACAATAAAGAAGTTTGATTGATTGATTGATTGATTTAACCTCCCTACTATGAACCAGCCTGGACCTCAGTACTTCTGAAAGGTCAGAGGTCATCATGGGATCTGGAGGAAGCATAATGGCTGCAGGAGGTCAGGCAGAAACATGGAGCCTGTCCATTCAGGGCCTTTAAAAGAAACTTTAAAATCAATTTTTAATTCATATTTAACCTAAACTTAATCCACAGCTCAGCCCTAAAGTTAACACCAAACACTAAAATAGCATTTGTCCCCATGGGCTCCAGGCATTGGTCCCCACAATGTGTAATTTTTCTAGAAAATGGTCCCCAAAATATATGAAATACAGGCACACACACACATGCAGGTTTATATGTATATTTAAAGACTTTATATTGACTTACATTCATGTTAGTTATTGGATTCATGCTAAACTTAATCTAAACTTAATTCAGACCTAAACTGACTCTCTAAGTTTAAAGATGGAGGTCGACCACGTTAGGACCAGCCTTTGGTCCCATTAGGCCTGTTGGTCCTCAGAAGGTTAGTAAATATACTAAAATGGTCCTCAGTAGGAAACACAAAGCATTTCACACAAACAGCCACAGTTTCCAGGAAGAGGGTGGTCTTTATTCAGCAGCAGCTCCTCCAGCAGAGCATGATCAGTGGTCAGACCAGTGAGAGCTACAATGATGGAAACATCTCTTCATTATCTGCTCTGTAAGTAAAGAACCTGCCTATGATTAGAGAAACAAATACACTCATCTGATCAAAGATTAAACGAATTACAAACTTTGAACAGTGGTTTGTTTCTTGCTTTAGATGGAACTTTATAAAAGACATTACTCTTTATTTTCCTGCAAAAATCTGATTATTTTCGTGTGCTATCATTGAACCTTGTGTTTACCTCAGTGCTGCTAAAGATTATTTTCAGCTTTAAAATGTTGGTGTGAATAACTGACTGTTAAGGTCTGATGTAAAAATTATACAAAATATTTCCATCTAACAAATATCAGATATAACCAATAAACATGAATTCTTTTCAGTTCTGACTTCACTGGTTTCCCTCATAACTGATGCAGGTTGGTTCATTTCTACCAGAATTAAAACTCTTCAGACAGAATAAAGGATTTTAAAATTAGAGTTGGAGAATAAACATTAGAAAACTTTTATTCCTTCCAGCTGCTCTGACTGTGAGTCCCAGCAGATCTCAGTTCTTTCAGTTAGACTCTGTGTCTCTGAGCTGTGAGGAGAACAACAGCTCTGCTGGATGGACTGTATGGAGGAACACAACCAGAGGAACCAGGACTC
>NW_015152436.1:39747-42393 GCF_000732505.1 Cyprinodon variegatus
TCTGTCTGACACATATTTAATAAATCTTTGTGTTCCAGAGAAACCAGCCCCCCCTCCCCCTGAAACCACTGGACCTCCTCCTCTGTCTAAATATGTGCTGCCATCTATTTCCTGTGTCTGGGTTGTGGTTTTCCTTCTGCTGCTGGTTCTACTGGTGAGACTAAGATGGAAGAGGAAACCTGACAGTAAGAGATTCACACATGGTCAGCTTTATTTCATGCAATAACATTAAATCATCTATCTTATAAGACTAACATCATAATATGCTGTAGATTTTTCATTAATTGATATTTTTGTAATCAAATCTACATTTGCATAAAAACGTACAGTCAGAAGCTTCCACCAGTCACTTTTCATAGTGTAGAAAAAAAGTTTAACAAGGTGAATTCTTCTTTTCTACTCTCTTTTTTTTTTAATAAATATAAATAGGAGAGAATGCCATCACCTACAGTGATGTCAGAATAACTCAGCATCAGAAAACTCAAGGAACAGCCAGGCTCAGAGGTCCAGGAGTCTGAAGCCAGGTCAGGCAAACAGATCAGAACAGGAACAGGCAGGCTCAGAGATTAGGTCAGTATCAGGAAACAGGTCAGGATTAGGAAACCCGAAAAAAACAAAACAAATAAACAACAAAAAAAACACCACTGGCTTGAGAGAACAAGAATAATCTGGCATTGATGACTGGATGCAAGTAGCTTAAATAGAGGCAGAAGCAGGTGGATCAGATGAGCAGTAATAAAAAAAACTGGGCAGAGTTAGACAGGTGAATGGAGTTAGTATAACCTAACCCGTCATCAGTGCAGAGATCATGACAGTTGGTTATAACAAAGGAAACTGAGGGAATTTTGAAACATTTAATGAACATCTGAATAATATAATTTTAAAATATTTCCAAACAAAATAATTATTTTACATAGAAAAAATATTATTTTAATAATTATTTCTCAAGGGCAGGTTACCATAGTGACCAATGAAAACAAAACACAACAAATTCAATTATTTTCAATTCAGTTTATTTCTATAACACCAATTCACAACCTGTCATCTGAATCTAGTTTACAGACAATTCAACCAATTCAAGATCTATAGAATAAAATCATCAGCATTTTATAAAAATCAGAATGATTCAACCTTTGGATTATTTGTGGAGATGACTGGAACATTAACAAGACATTAAACATGACAGAGCAAAGAATGAATTACATTCCTGATAAATATTGATTATATATTATTGATAAAACATTTCCACCAAGAACAGGAGGAATTAAAGGAAAATTAAAAAGCACAATAATGTTAAACAAAAAAAAGGTTTCTATAAAACATTAATGATTCTAACATATTTATCAGACCAAACATAGGAGCTAATCTTCATATAACCCAGTTAATCCAGGGCCTTGGTGTGTTTAAAGCAGTCAGTGAGGACCCAGGTTAACATGTTGGAGCGTCTGTGTCTGCAGGCTGTGGTTGTTCTGTTTAACAGACTAGCAGCTCTGTGGTCGTCCACTTTCCTGTTTATCATCAAAACAACCAGAGTCTACTAACAAAATGGCCGCTCATCCACATCTAGAAACCTACTGCTCCTTTCATNTTTGCGTTTAGAGTGACCTACGATGACGGCAGAAAGAACGTTGTTGATAAAAGTGCTACAGTGTGCAAGCATTGTGCGACACATTTTGTTTACGCTAACAGCAACATGACCAACATGTCATGCTAACCCCAAAATCCCACATACTCCGTCAGCAACCCCCGCTGCGCTCCAGACCGGCTGCTCAAAGCAAAGCCTACAGCCTCCACTGTGGCTCCCGTCCCTTGGAGATAGTAGAGGGCATGAGCTAGATGATTAAATTCAAAGCAGCAAAACATGCGGAAATGATCCAGGGTTTCCACGGATCATTAAAAGTAATTACAATCCATTATTTTTTGGGGGATTTTTTCATTAATTTAATACATTTTTATGGAATTTCGGTGTAACAATCAACATGTATCGAAACGAACCGAAAACCGTGAACCGAACCGTGGATTTTGTGAACCGTTCCACCCCTAATAAATATAAATAAATAAATATATATATATATATATATATATATATATATATATAAAAACAAGGCCATTTTATTGCCAGTAAGGTTTATCACAGACACACTCAGTAGAGTTAGAGTTGGACAAGCGCACCCTTTCTGAGGCTGTCGTTCTATTGGCTGGAAAGGTTGCTAGGCGACGATCCAACTCCAATCTGAGAGAGAGCAAAAGAAAAATAGGAGGATAATTCTCCCATAAGCTGAAACATTTCAGTTCCTCCTGATCTGAGCTTCCCTGTTAAATGTAGAGCAGAAAGTTTTCATCAATCTGTTCATCAGAGTTTGGAGCCACTCTGTTTGCTTCCCTGCTAACAATCATTACACAACATTTTCTATGCTTTGTTCAAACGTCATGGAGAGCAAAGAGGAGCAGAAACTTCATTCATTGTTTGGGAGCAGAAACTTTGGAAATAAAGCTGCTTCTGATTCTGACCATAAACCAATGAGTTCAATAGTTCCAGAAGCAGAACCGTTCAAACTGTCCATCATTTCTGTCTCCCATTCAGCTGCTTTAAAGGATATTTAACACTAAAAGCTGCTGGGTTCAGAAGAACCTGATCTGTAACCT
>NW_015152436.1:44437-47024 GCF_000732505.1 Cyprinodon variegatus
AACGTCTCACCAAAACACACGAATAACCTGGTGCTGATGCGAGGCAAACACACAACTTAAGTAGTAGAGGAATCAGGTGGAAGTGATTGGCGATAATCAGCAGCAGAACCAATTAGACAGGGAGCAAGGAGCAAAGGAAAAAACCATAACATCAGCGCCAAGATCATGACACTATCACGGTATATACAGTATATCAAGATAAATAAGGATTAAGGTGCCAGTGTACATGTATCACACACAATGAAAAACAAAATAAAAATAAGAAATAAAAAAATAAAAAATATAAGGGAGTAGCACAGAGATTTGAGGTGTCATATGTACAATCCGGATAGCTTATATACAGCCAGATTGACTTTTATATTAAAGTGTACAGTAGTAGGTGAGGAACAATGGTGAGGTGGTGGTATGACTATTATATTCACATATATTGCACAGTCAGCATATTGCACAGACTATTGCACAGTCAATTAATTAAAAAAACTCTAATATAGCTAGACAGTGGTTTTTACAGGAGTTATTGTTGTTATAGTGCATTATTATAGAGTCTGGTGGCAGCAGGAATGAATGACCTGCGGTAGCGCTCCTTCTTACAGACAGGGTGTCTAAGTCTCTGACTAAAGGAGCTGCTCAGCTCCTCTACAGTCTGGTGCAGGGGGTGAGAGGTGGTGTCCATGATGGATGTGAGTTTGGACAGCATCCTCCTCTCAGCCACTTCCTCCACCGAGTCCAGAGAGCAGCCCAGGACAGAAGTGGCCTTCCTCACCAGCTTATTCAGTCTCTTTCTGTCCTGCCAGGGGCCCAGCAGACGACAGCGTAGAGGAGGGCTGTGGCCACCACAGAGTCATTGAAGGTTTTAAGCAGGGGCCTGCTGACTCCAAAGGCCCTCAGCCTCCTCAGGAGGTGGAGGCGGCTCTGGCGCTTTGTATACAGAGCGTCAGTGTTATGAGTCCAGTCCAGTTTATCATTGACGTGAACACCCAGGTATTTGAAACTCTCCACAGTTTCTATGTCCTGTCCCTGGATGTTCACGGGGGGGTGGGGTGGTGGTCTTCTCCTGAAGTCGATCACCATCTCCTTGGTCTTACTGGTGTTCAGAGAGATGATTTCTCTCACAGCAGTCCACAAAGTCCATGATGACCGGCCGGTATTCCAGCTCGTTCCCCTCAGACACACGGCCCACAATGGCCGAGTCATTGGAGAACTTCTGGAGGTGGCAGCTGTCCGTGTTGGAGGTGAAGTCCGAGGTGTAGAGGGTGAAAAGAAAAGGAGACAGGACGGTGCCCTTGGGGGCCCCGGTGCTGCAGAGTGCCACCTCTGACTGGCAGCCGTTCAGCCGCACGGTCCAGGGTCCAGGGTGCCTGCGCAGCGCCATCTTGGAACGAAGCAGGAATTAGTTTATCAACATCAGTCCTTTAATCCTGGAGATGCTCGTTAGGTGATAAAAGGATGACTGTGTTCCTGTCTCCATGATCCTCTGAAGGTTCAGGTCTGAGTCCTTCACTACACCCAGATTTCAACCTGATTGCTACTTTCTAGCTGGATTAGCTGAAGCTGGCTGCTAACTTTGAAACGCTCTACTTTTAGTTCCATTCAGTCCATTTACTCAGAGCCTGAATGGCTTCATAGTCACCAGGTGACATCATAATGTACAGCTGTGAGTCGTCTGCATTCTTATGGTAAATTATATTGTTTATAAAGATGGGAGTTTGGGGGAGCATATAGACTAGTAGAGGTTTAAAAGTTGTTTCCATGATGGGACCTTGACTTACTGACTTTTATGTTTGGCTGAACTTGGCTGGACTATGAATGGAAACTAGCATTGAGCTAAATCCAGGTGTGTTTACAGCTCCTGTTCTTCATTAATACATGCTGTCCCTTTCAAATAAATAAAATCGATAAACTGGAGGCCATTCAGTTGGCTTTCAGCTAATTTGAAACCTTTAAACTGATACTACTGTAGATACTAATTACAAGGCGCCCTAAAACACACCCTTTAGGAACACCACATGGGATTTCTTTGTGGTCTCTGATGTAAAGTTAACTGCTGACATAAAAAGTACCTGCAGATGTTCTGCTGCATCAGGAGCTGAAAATAATCCAATACACACATGTGTAGATGAGGAGCTGAGCCCCTGAATATTAGATCAGGTTTAGATCTGGAATCAGAGTAGATAGATCACAGTAATAAAAGAGGAAGCTGTTTGATGACCTTTAACCTTTTGGATTGTTTGTTGGGGGCAGTAATTGGTCTCCTAGTAGTTATCAGATTAGTGAGAATGACAGAAAACAGAGCGCATTGGTACAGAAATGTATTGCTGTGACTTGCGAAATTTTTTTGCTAATTATATTGTATAAACGTGATAGTTATATTTATAGTTATATATATATATATATATATATATATATATATATATATATATATATATATATATATATATATATATATTAGGGCTGGGCGATAATTCAATAACGATATATATCGATCGATAGACGTGTGGCGCAATAGAAGAAAAGAGGGTCGATAAAAGTTCGATAAAAAACGCAGTTTTCCTTCCTTCTCATTGTAGCCTAGCATGTAGGTTTATGC
>NW_015152436.1:49372-50665 GCF_000732505.1 Cyprinodon variegatus
TATATATATATATATATACATATATATACATATATATATATATACACACATATATATATATATACATACACATATATATATACATACACATATATATATATATATATATATACATATATACATACACATATATATATATACATACACATATATATATACATACATATATATACACATATATATATATATATATACACATTTACAGTGACTGGGAATACAGATTCAGCTAATAATGGTTTCCAGCTGCAGAGCTGGAATGATAACAAACTGCCTCAGAAAAAGTAATGATAAGTTTCTGATCCAGAGGGAGGATGCGGGTCGGTAAAGGTCTCTATTGTAGGTACTAAGAGTGGTGGAAGAAGCACTCAACTATAGTATTGCAGTAAAAGTTTTGATGCTCATAGTCAAATGTTACTCTACTGCAAGTAAAAGTTACTGGGTCAAACATCTACTCAAGTTAAAGTATTGAAGTAGTGATCAAATGTACATGCATTAAAATGTACTTAGGTATTGAAAAGTACCACTTAAATGTTCAAACATCCGTATATTTTTGTATAATGTTCAGAGTAAATTTACAAAACCTTTTAACTTTTTGAACACCTGATATTGACACAGAACCACTGCTTCAAATTCTACATCACCTTTACAGAACTAGAGAATAAAAGAACAAAGAGGAAAAGCTATTTTGATTGTTTATGTTATAACACACCAAAACGAAAACAGAAGGGTCTTAAATCTCCTCACATTTTTACTGTGGAATAGAGGTTTAATCTTTCATTCATGACCAGCGGTGATGTTAGGGTGGTCGTATGTCCTGCTTTAGGGTCGGACACTCCAGAGTTTCATTGTTTCATTGCAGCCGGATGCGTATTTCCATTTTTGCTGGGCTGCAGCACAATGTCCAATCATAGAATGTAAAAAAAAAAAGTTCATTGACTATCTTGTCTAACAGATGATTGGCTAGAAGTTGTGCCATGTCAGATAAATATCTGCTTGTCATTGGTTAAACTTGTAAAACAGGGATCAGAGTGTCCCTGTCTACTTTTAAGGCTAGGCTTAAAACTTTCCTTTTTAATACAGCTGATAGTTATCTCTATAGTTATGCTGCTATAAGCTTAGACTGCTGGAAGACATAGGGAGCCATTTTCATTATTCTGCTTCATTATATCTCTTCTCCCATTCTGCGGTATTTCTTAGTTCAGTCTCTAATGTCATGGTCTAGATGCTTTTTCTCATCATAGTAGCTTCATCTGGTCTGTTCCTGTTTGGCTGTGACTCCATCCTGGAGAGAAA
>NW_015152436.1:57010-58569 GCF_000732505.1 Cyprinodon variegatus
GCCAGAGAATTTCATCAACATCGCAGGCAATGTTGTCATTAGCAAGACACCTTGGAAAGAAACGTCTTGAATGACGAATCCATCCTTGCATTGTTGCTACCTCCATCTGGTCACAGGCCTCCTCCATGGCTTGGATGAGGGGTACCTCAGCCTGGAGACGGAGATCATATACCTTCCACCGCCATGCCGAGAAAAACTCTACCATAGGGTTGAGAAATGGAGAGTATGGTAGAAGATATAGGAAATGTGGATGTTGCTGAAACCAGTTCTGAACCAGAGCAGAGTGGTGGAAAGACACATTGTCCCAGACAACAATGTATTGCATATGATCAATTTGATTTGCTGCTGTTATGTTGTGCAATTGGTCCAAGTATGAGTGCTGTGTTGTAAGGGCCCATATGGGCATGGCGGTGGAGGACCCCATTCTGTGTAATGGCCGCACAGAGTGTTATATTACCCCCACGTTGCCCTGGGACATTGACTATAGCCCTGTGGCCAATGATGTTTCTTCCCCTCCTTCGTGTTTTCGTCAAGTTGAACCCAGCCTCATCTATTTAAATGAACTCATGCTGGATCTCCTCTCCATCCATTTGTAAAACTCTCTGAAGAACAGTCTCAGGCAAAATTGTGTTCAGTGTAGATCTAGTATACATATTACAGTACCGTAAAAGATTATGAGACAGTATGCAAGATCACAATGCTTAGGTGAATACATACCTCTGCATAATCATGCCGTAGTCATTTCACCCTTTCGAAATTGCGCTCGAAAGGCACTCGATAAATTTTCTTCATTTGAATATGTTTTTTTATTAGGATGCATGCCAGTGTTGATGTTGAGACCTGATGGATATTGCTGAAACCGACGTGGTTATTGACAATGTTAGCTTGGAGCTGATTGAGGATTATAGCATTGTTGGCCACAACCATGTTTACTATCTTCCTCTCTTGCTGTTCTGTGAACATAGGAGGCCTTCCCCCTCGTCGTTCCTGACCCTCAAACCTATGTAGAAAAAAACCCAGTAAACAATAGTACAGTAATTTCACAGGAAAAGGTAACAGAAGTGCTGATAGTGCATAGAATAGAGTACTGTAAGCAGTTGCTGAAACCGTGCAGATGTTTTTGATATGATGATATTTTTACAATACCTATTTTCCAGTCGAAATGTTCTTATCACACTTGCCACTGTGTATCGGCTTAGATTTGGCTGTACTCTCAGTCCAGCCTCCCTCAGCGTCAGGCCGTGGTTGACAACGTGGTCAACCAGTGTTGCGCGGATCTCATTTGTCAGATTCGTTCCTCTTTGAGCACGTTCTTGTCTTCCTCTTCCTCTACCTCCAGCATGGCCTCCATCTCTTCCTCTTCCGTTGATTCCTCCTCTGTTGACTCCTCTTCCTCCCCTTCCTCCTTGTCGTCCTCCTCCTTGTCCTTGTCCTCCTCTTTCTCCTCCTCCTTGTCGTCCACCTCGTCTTACTATTTCTCTGACTCTTTCCATTGTGCTTGAAGACCGATGAACTCACCTGCTGCTTTTTATAGTGCTTATACACCTGATTGGTGTGTC
>NW_015152436.1:59279-61612 GCF_000732505.1 Cyprinodon variegatus
GTAGGAGACTCAGAAACCATCCTTGTTGCTTGAAAGGAAAAGATAGGATTCTATATCTGGATGCTGCTGCTGGTTTCATTAGAGAAGCTCACTGAAATTTGGAAACTTATTTAAAAAAAGGTTATTAAAATAATTGTCTTGCATCAATGTTAAGTCAATAAGCAGCATCACATCCACAAAACTTTCACTGTAATTTTCTCATAATGAAACACTCACATTATAGACTTTAAAATATATCAAGGCTTTTTAAACTTTAATTGTTTTGAATGAAACAGGAAATAATAGAAAATAACATTCAATTACTTAATTAGTGTATATTCATCATTTAATGTGTTCATCTGATGCAGTGATGTTTAACATCCAGCAGATATCAGTTAGATCAACATTTTAGGGAGAGAGGCATCATCTACCATCACTGCTCTGCTGGTTGGTGGTTTTTATGTGCTTGTATCATTAATAACAGCCAGCCTTTGTTTCCTTGTTCTTTAAAAAGCTGAAACTGCTGAACCTGCAGCTAATTATCAACAAACATCTCTTTAAACGACAGAAGTGCTGAACTCTGTTACTAAGATACAAATAAATATACTACTACAGTTTAAAGGCCCCTCTGGGTTCAGGCATAGCAAATTAACTCTACTAGGGCTATATGATGATGTTTTAAATTTATACATTGGTCCCTATTAAAATCAATTAATACAAATAAAATGTAGATAAATATAAACATCTCTACAAAATGGTGGATAAAGAGGAAACAAAGATAAAATAATCAAGTTAAAGCAGGAGCTCATAGTGTAGCCAGTTTATCTAAATATGTGTAAATCAAAAACACATTAATACCTGTAGAAACTGTTATTTCTATGTTTGTTATTTCCTTTAAACTTAATATATTCATACCCTGATGTTCCTAAGCTGTGGATGTAGAAACCAACGTATTTCCCGTTAGTGCGTATGATCACAGGCTGTGACCATAATCGTGTTTCCTCTAAGCTCCACCTTCTTCTACCGTAACCAGTCGACGCTCACCGAAGCCTCAGTTACTCTCAGCTTTCTTAACTTATTGCTGACTAATAATGATCTAAAAGAGTTTATTTCTGAAGTAAAATCTGTTAAAATTGGAGAAAACTATATTTAACTCAACCTGGTCGAACTCGATAAGGAGGAATGGAGTGTTTACTCCTTCTTCTGGTTTTCTTCGCCATCTTGGTGTCTGCTACTTCCGGTGAGTTTTTAGTCAGGGATGAAGAATATCTGCTAAATGTCTTTATCTCAGATATCCTGATGTAATCCTCTGCTGCTTTTCTCACTAACCGTCATTGTTTTATACCAAGACTGTCTTAGTGGCAAACCGTTTACTAGAAAAAAGAAAAATCCCCACCAACAGCACCGCAGATTGATGCAATGATCTGCATTTTTTAACCTCCTATCTGATCGCAATGCCTGAATTTGGATTCAATATCTGCTGATAGTGAAATTATTCTGATACCAGAGAGATTTTATTTGCTTTAATGCTCCAACCATCATTATTGGTGATCCGTGGCAGGCGGTGTGTGGTAACTAGGCCTTCCGTGTGCACGTCTCGACGGAATTTAATTCTTAACCTCTTTATGTCTGAATTTATGTGTATGTAAAATAACAAACACCATTAGGGAGCCGTTGTAACAGAAACAAGAGATTGCCAAAGTTTCCTGTTCGTTTCTTAATATCTCTACTTCTCCTTGTAAAACATCAGCCTCAGCTCTAGTAGCGAGGCTAACCCCGGACTGACTGCTGTCTTAGCATGCACCATGGCAGCAGCAGCTTTCAATGCAGCGCTTCATTGAAAGTTGAAAGTTCTCTTTCTGTGGCTGTTGTTCAATAAAAGTACGTTTTTAGATGATTTGAGGCGAGAATATTATACTTTAAAGCACCACTATATGGTCCATTTACTGATTTAATGCGTAATTAAAGGAAACTATTTCCGGTGTTGAGAGGACTTTTTTTTTTTTTTTATTAAGTAAGACATTTACATGAAAAAAATACTCTCAGAGAGGATAGAAAAGGTGTACATGAACAGATTAAGATAAATTACAATAAAAAAAACCCAGAAAAGTAAAACAACTAGCAGGGGATTTATCTCAGCAAACATTAAAATCAAACATAGACAGACAAATTGGCTTATTCTAAATTCTCTATCAAAAATTGTGATACCTTGTATGTCATTAGAGGGTTATTGTAATAAAATAAACGTTAATTGAAAGAAATAATGTAAATAAAATAAGTAAATAAACATCAATGGACACAAAAGTACTTCTATATATTCTGAGTGTTTTTACTCTCTTTGTCTCTAACGACGT
>NW_015152437.1:0-2623 GCF_000732505.1 Cyprinodon variegatus
TTTGCTGTTGTTTCTAAAAAAAATGCATAACGATATTACAGCTTTCATAGATTTAAGGTCTGTAAGGTCTAAAAAAGGGAAAAAATAACGATTAATCAAATCGTATCGTGGTGTATTCTTGAGTATCGAAAATTATCAAATCGTTGGGCCAGGAAATCGATACTGAATCGAATCGTCATGATGGTTGTGATTTACACCCTTAATTAGCTGATAAAAAACAACTTTTGCTTTTATTCGTTAAAACGTTGAAGTATGAGTTTCTGAATTTCCTTCTTCATGTAGAAGGAGACCTGAAGGCCAAATAAAGTGTTAATCAGAACAGTTTGATTTAAACGTCAGAAAAACAAGCTGTGAATAGAAAAAAAAAAATTAAGATATAGTTATGGTGACGGTTTTACAAAATGTTTCTATACCAGTTCCATATACGCTATAAAACAAGTTTTTTTCTTGTTTACTTTAGCATTTTCTGGCCTTTCCGTAGCCAGAAAACCAAATAATATTTACTGGCTTAATAAAATTCCTTTCAGCTCTTTAGATCTGCCAGCAAATTAGCTGTGGTTGGTTTTTATTTCCACAGCTGTGTGACTGAGTGGACATTTAAAAAAGCATTAGCATTCTGCCGGCTCCTGGAGCTCTTTTCACTTCCATCTCTGCAGTGTTCCCATCAAAGCTGCTGTCAGCAGACAGCATCTGGCTACCTTCCCAGCGCCGCACAAAGAGCCTAAAGAGTGCCGACGCATTTGTCAGCACCCAACCCTCCCTCCATCAAACACGGAGCTTTTTAAATCCACAAAAACAGCTTTAACACTAGAACTCCCAACGCCGTCATTCTGACGCTTCTGAGATTTTAGAGGGAAAGAACTTTATTTACATTAATCACATGTTGCTCATGTTAACTGACTTATTCTGTTTCTATATTTCTTTCATTTTCATGTATTTTTTCAAATAAAATAAAAAGGCAAAAAAAAAAAATGCAAATATAACATTAGTAATATTAACAAATCTATAAAACAAAGTTGGATTTTTTTTGTAAAAAAATATGTTTGAGAAGATAAAATATGAATTATTCATTTGAAGATAAAAAAACAAGAACATTTTGAGAAAATAAAATATAAAATAATAATATATATATATATATATATCTAACAAAAAAAATGAAAAATAACAGCATAGCTACTCAAAATCTTTTTTGGTGAAGAAATGTTTAAAATTCATAATTAAATACAGTTGTCTGCTGATTGAAAGACAGGGAAAGTGTAGACACTTGTCAATCAAACATGTCTGACCAATAGAGAAGCACCCGCCCACTGCGGAACGTTTCTGTCAAAATTATTCAATAAAAAAAAATTGAACTTCAAAACTTTTTTCACTTCAAAAAAAAAATTATTCAAATAAAACAATTTGAAATTTTTTTTTTTTCACTTTAAAAAACAAAAAACAAACAAAAAAAAAAATTTATTCATATGGTATTTTTTTTTTGCATTTGCAGTTTTTTTTTTTTTTTTTTGAAACAAACACTAAATAGATCCCTTCAACCAAAGAGAACATTTTAAACAATATAAAAAAAAGTGTTTAAATGCAATTTTTTGAGTCTCAAATATTTTATTTGCATTTAAAAACTATTTTCTATGATTGAAAACGTTTATCTTTTCATTGAAGTTACTTTTTTATTGATTCTTTTGTTTGTTTGAAGCAACTTCTTTTTTTGATTGAATAATAAAGACACAAATGTCGCATTACATGGTCCAATCAAAAAAACAATGTTACTTCAATTGAAAAAGTTGCTTTAAACAAAAAAGAAACGCACTTCTATCAAATAAAACATTTTAAATAAAAGAAAAGCAGTGTTCAAATGTATTTTTTTGAGTCTCAAATATAGTTTTGCATTCAAATATTTTTTATCTTTCATTGAAAATATATTTTTTGATCGAAGCAACCTTTTTTTTGATTGAATAATAAAGAAACAAATCTCCCTTCATAAAAATGAACACATACATGTAGCGTAAACAGTGCTGTGTGTGGATCGTACCTTATTCCTGAACAGGTGCTGAGAGCCACCCAGGAACCTGGATGCCCTCTCACATGGCCGTGGTAGAAGCAGTGATTCTGAAGAGAAAAGCATTTAGATCAGCAATTCCTTCCTTGATTTGACTGGTGGGTGTATTATTATAACACAGCAAACCAGGAGAACGTTAAAGCTCTCATCCACAGCTTTGAAAAATACTGAACACATTTCATTCAACATGTATAAATAAGCACAAAACAAACCAACCTGCCTCAATGTGAAAAAGGACCTAAATGATGAATTATCAGCAATGAACCAAGATTCTTTGGTTTCATTTCACCACCTATTCAAACTCACAATCAGAGCATGTGAGCGGAGCGTGGAGCGAGCGGAGGAAGCATGGTGGAGCGCAGAACGGTTTTCAATTCAAAGGATTTCACTGCGCTCCAGTTTGCTCCGATGTGCTCACAACGTCAATTAAAAATGTTGGATTATAAAATTTGTGAGTCTAAGTTTCCACTTTAACACAGAATTGCAGAGACGAGGATTGCATATTGTGTGATAAAAAGTGGGATAAAATATCATAAAAACTAAGGATGCACGATATAATCGGCCCCC
>NW_015152437.1:3769-4869 GCF_000732505.1 Cyprinodon variegatus
CGGTTATCGGCTACATGAGTTTTAAAATATCGGCATATCGGATATCGGCCAAAATCCCAACATTAAAATAATCATATTCATACATTGTCGTTTTCCCCTTTTTGATGATAATAATAATAATATATAACAATAATATGTTTCATTTAGCAGCACTTTTAATAAAACAAATATACTTTACAAGGTTATTAAGAGGTTTATAAAGCGCTGGAGGATCTTGAAGTGGATCTGCTGCTTTATGGATCCAGTGAAGGTGTTTTAGGAGGGATGTTACACAGCTCTTTGAATTTTACTCACATTAACATTTGGCACCAATTCTTAGATTAACACACCTGCTATTACAACCCTACTAGATTATGAAGAAAGAATGCCTAATTTACAGCAGCAGTCTCCCTCACCAAATGTCATTTTTCTACGTGACCTTTCACAGACCCGATTCAGTGGAGCATCAGGTGTTTGTAAAGCGAGCTTCCAAGGAGCAACAGCCAATCATACAAGAAAAGACGGAGGGCCAAGCAGGAACTCGTGGGCGATCTAAGCTCAGGGAAGCTGGCTTCAGCTTGAGCATTGGGGGACGCAGCACAGCGGGAGATTGGAGAAACCCAAAGGGGGAAACTGTCAGAGCAAGGAGAGGATATGGCTGGTAGGGGCTAGCTAAAGAGGCTAACTGTAGGAGCACAGCGGTAGATCGCAGCAGACCGCTCCACTAAAGTTAAAGGGATAGGCTAGGGGCGGCCATGAGGCGGTATATTAGCTAAGCTCGCCAGGGAGATTGAGAAGGAAGAGGCTACGGCTGGCTGAGGCTAACCTGTAGATCAGGGGGAACCAATTAAAAATCAGAGAGGTCCAAAGAAAGTAAATCATCAACCAGGAAAGGACACATTTTAATTATAATCTGTTAATTTAAACAGAATTCAACACTGAAATAAAATGAGTTTTTTATGCATCCATGTTATACACTCAATTTTCAAAGGAAAAAATATAAAAAATAATAATAATTTTATCTAAATTAAAATCTAAAGTGTTTTTTGAAGTAGAGAACAGCAATCGTTCAGTTTGGTTTATAGACAATATCCTGCTTATCTCAAACCCCTGACCTGATG
>NW_015152437.1:6869-8266 GCF_000732505.1 Cyprinodon variegatus
TATTTATTTATTTAATTTTGGCACTTTTTATCCTCCATAGTTTGTGTGTGTGAGTGTCTTAAATAAAACTGCCCGTATGAGAATTTATCATGTTCCCTATTGGCGGAATTTTAACTTTACGCTCTACTTGCTGTAGCTACCTGTACAATCAAGGTATCACTAATGCAAAACGTTTCTGACATGAAGTGGGCGAAAACAGCAGCATAAATAATAACCTGAAACGAATGAAGAAACAGACGAGAAACAAAGGAAACCCTTGAAAAGTGAAATTAGGTTGCTGTGATCTCCATGTCTTTGTGGAAGGAAAGCCAGGAGAGTTACAGGTACTCCGTCTTTCATTTCTCTCCTAATGAACAGTGGAAAAGATAAATCACGACTTAGAAATTCAGAGATATTTCATTCAAGAATCAAATTAAAGACACAAAAGCTGTGACAATGCCGCTCTCGTTCTGGTAACTGAAGCAATCTGACACTAGCAGGAAATAAATTAAAACTTTCACCCTTTCAAGCACCAAGATATGACACCTTTCATGAATTCTCCCTTTAGGCCTAAAGACCCCCTTTTAATATTGAAGGAGGGTTTTCCACCTCAAGAATGAAATAATGTCAGCATGTTGGTTTTTGTTCGTTCAAACAGTCCCTGTCAGCTCACTGGAGCGTGAAATGAGGTATTTCATTTAAACAGCGAGCAGCAGCGAGGGGTCCGCTGGAGCCAACGCACCAATCAGTTGTCAGTGAGAACTCTCCTCGCCAGACCGCAGTAATTAATCTCATTTCTTGAACAGGATGTAATATGGATAATGTCCTGGAGCACTTGTGAGGTTGGAAATACCTGTCATTTGTATGAGACTCCAGCATGGAAGACACCTTTTTATGTGCTGAGATGGACCAACCGCAAAAATGGATTTAATGACATTAGAACCGTGACCTTTTTCCTTCTTTAGTTCTCTTTGCTTTTTTGTAAAAATAGGTGTTATCATTTAGGGCTTGGTTAACTCCATTATCTAGTGGTTTAAGATGACTGGCTGCTGTGAAAGGGATTAAACTAGGCGGCTAGCCGGCTGGCTAATTTATTAATCTCTTTTTCAGGACAGCCTAGAGTCCCAGCTCACTATCGGCAAAGTTTATACTTCATCTAAATGACCATTTTATTCCAAATGGCCATTTGTTATGAATACTTTTGTCCATTTAAATATGCAAACACCGTCGTAGGTAACAGGTCATCTTGGGGCCATGCCCCTTCTTATGACGTCAATATGTCACAGTCTTGGTTTTGTTATGTTTATTTAGAGTATTCAGCTTTACTTTGCTCCTTGTTTTAGTGTTTAATTATTATTTTGTTGTTTTCTTTGTTGTCCACTGCTGCCCTCTTGTGTCCTCTATCCCTAGCTCTGTTT
>NW_015152437.1:9745-10899 GCF_000732505.1 Cyprinodon variegatus
ACATTCACTTTATTCACTCGTGTAACGTCGGGCACCACTCGGGAGAATTCGGAAATGCAACGGTTACAACAGCCGCTTCCCTACGACTTTAAGGCTGATTCATACTCAGAAACCAGGTCGTCTGCATGTGTGTCGCAGTTAACGCAGATAATTTTCCATCTACACCTAGTTATATCAGATTCGTCATGACAAAAACATTGAGACAGTGAGTGCAATGCTTGCTAAGCTAATCACATTTGCTGATGACATTAAGCTGTTAGCAAGCTAAGTGACTGACTGTGGCTGCCTGCACAGTTGTTTAACAATAACAGAGGCTGTTTCCTGCTCCTCAGTCAGGGCAGATTTAATGCACATGTAGACATAAGGTACAGGGAGTATTATGGCCCAATCCTGACCACTAGTGACCTATTCCAGTGTGAGGGATGGTTTATGCTCAGAAACCAAGTCGTCTGCGTGTGTCGCAGTTAACACAGATATGTGCCCCCCCTTCCGCAGACACTCTGGTGCACCTCTCCCAAATTGTACAGGTGACCGCAGACAGGAGGCCTCTGATTGGTCAAATCTACATCCACTCTACACTATACATATTTCCTGTTTGGTTCCTTACCGGCTTGTTTTGATTATATGACAGCCATTGTGGTAAAGACTCATCAAGATGCACCAGCTAGAGGAGCGAGGTGCACAGGAACGCTGGGAATCTTTTTCTACCTGGATGCCCGCTCTTTTTGGCCCTAATGTCCCTCCGTTGTCACACAAACTTGCCCCCACTTCATCACGCCTCGGCCTTATCTAGACCCACAGATAGTTCCTAATGGTCCCTCTTGTGTTGTGGCGTGGAATAACAGCGCAGACAACGCTTCAATATTGGGCATAAATCAAAAAACTGCGACACACTGCTGCAGGAGTATAACCAGCCCTTTAGTCCTCGACGCGGCCGACCTGGGTTTGAATCCGTCCTGTTGTCCTTCGCTGCATGTCTGTCCCCCTCTCTTGTACCCTCTTTCCTGTCAGCATACTTGGCAAAAACGAGCTGTAGAGTCATATGTTTTCCTTGTGAGAAAGTGAGAAAGCATGTCCTTATTGTGTTCAAGATTCTTATGACTTGGGGTGAATGGAAACCTGTTATCTGAAACAAATCTCTGTCCTGTGATAAA
>NW_015152437.1:12203-13586 GCF_000732505.1 Cyprinodon variegatus
ATGCTGCAGACGGGCTAACGTTAGCCCTGGATGCTGCAGACGGGCTAACGTTAGCCCTGGGTGCAGTTAGCCTTAGAGGCCCGCAGGTTGACGCGGTCCGCTCAACTTCGGAACCTTTTTTTCTTAAAGATTCCGCACTAAATCAGTAAATCTTCCATACAGTGAAGCTTAAAGTAAAATATTGATCTTAAAATGTACTTGAACTTTGTAATTTGTAGTTTGTAATTGAAAAACAGCAACAGAAAAGAGAACTTTCAACTTAATACTCTGAGCTCTCTGAGCGCTAACCTGGAAGCTGCTGCTGCAGTGCATGCTGGGACAGCTGTAAGCCTCGAATGGACAAGTCTGCTCTGATGCATGCTGGGTAAAGAGGGAGGGGCCAGAACTATATCCGGGGACTTTGTCCGTTCTCAGTCTGCTGTTCTTGTGAGTTAGAACAGTGCTACTGAGGGACTGAGGATGATGACGTTTCACGAGGACATTAGAACGCACAAGTACACAGATTGAGAAACGGTTTGTCTATATAATAAAAACTAATGAACAACTAGCTGTCTTAATGTTATTTTTTTTGGTTATTAATAAAAAAACAAACAAACAATTGAGCTAGAAAATGTTTACAATCTCAGGAGAAAACACTAAATCAAGAGGTTGACCAGAATGTTGTCTAATAACAAATGTACCTTTCTGCTATAGTTGTAATAGTTCAGTGTTGTTCACATTAAAAACATTGTTTTTATATATATATATCTTCTTTTTTTTTGCAAAGGTTTCAACCACCACAGCATAACAGTTGACACAATTTGCCATTGCTTGATACCTACTGTGTAATTGTGATTGGTCACAGTCACAGGCTGTCCATCGTTGTTGTAGTACGTCTCTGTAAACTCTGGAGCCACAAGCTCACTAAAAAGAGAAAAAAGGAGACAATGTTGGAGAATTAATACGGGTGAATAAAATGCCAAGAATCTGGTCACAGTTACCAGAAAACAGTGTTGGACACACAAACCAATGTGAAACATTTGGATCAGTTTTTAACAGTTTGTTTTTCAGTGAAAGAAACAGAGTTGAATTTTCCATCTCAACCTGGTTACATCAGATTCTTCATGACAAAAACATTGAGACAGCGAGTGCAATGGCTGCTAAGCTAATCGCATTTGCTGATGACATTACGCTGTTAGCAAGCTAAGTGATTGACTGTGGCTGTCTGCACAATAATAAAGGCTGTTTCCTGCTCCTCACTCACAGTCAGGACAGATTTAATGTACAGCTGGGGGATATAAAGAAAATCTTATATCGCAATTTATTTTAGCTACATCGCGATATACAATATATATCACAATTAGGGATGCATGATATAATCGGCCCCCTATCGGTATCGGCCTT
>NW_015152437.1:16363-17738 GCF_000732505.1 Cyprinodon variegatus
CCGTTGCAAACACGAGTCAACGGTTTCCCCAAGATCTTACTGATAGCATAGCAAAAAAAATCTAAATAATTAATCTTTTCTTAAAATTACTGCATCTTGTTTTGAATTGAGGCAGGAAGTGAAACAGTTCGCCAATAGAACGAGACAATTTACATTTAAACATACATTGTATTGTCTTATTTCAAGTGCGTATTATCTAATTATCTTATTTTAAGAGTAAAAATACTCATTCTATCTTAAACTATCTCATCTACCTACTCAGATTAAGTGTATTTAAATTTTTCCAGTGCAGAGTTCCCACACTGCAAGAAATAGAAATCTAAATAAGTCATTTTTTCTTAAAATAAGTGAATTTTGGTGTGCAGGTGGAACAGTGGTTAGCGCGCACGACCCATGTCTTAGTCCTTGATGTGGCCGACCTGAGTTTGAATCCAACCTGTGGTCCTTTGCTGCATTTCTCTCCCTCTCTCTTATTCCCCCTTTCCTGTCAGCCTACTGTCGAAAAAAATGAGCCACTAGCACCGGAAAAACTCAAAAAAAAAGAGTGAATTTTGTCTTGATTTGATTGTCTTATTTAAATTGTATTTCATCTAATTATTAGAGTAAAAATACTAATTCCATTGGCAGATCATCGTATCTACCTGCTCAAATTAAGGGTAAATACACTTAATTTAGGGAAGTCTTTATTTCTGGATCGTTTTTTGCAGTGTTGCAGTGCGCTCTGGACAGAAATGACAAAGCGGCATCCATAGATCCTAAAAAAACTTATCCTGACACCTGCGCTGGCTATAAATACTTATAAAACCCTTTTTTTAACTGTCTTCTATAGGTTAAAACATATCTCTAAATATCTATATCTATATGTAAAACATAAATACATGCTTACTTAAATATAAACAGAAAAACACTGGAAAAACTATCTAAAAATTAGCAAAAATGTGTTAAACTAAGTGTATTTACTCTTAATTTGAGCAGGTAAATGAGATGACTTGCCAATGGAATCAGTATTTTTACTCTTAAAATTAGATATTGGGATAAAATACACTTGAAACAAGACAATGCAATTGTGTTTTCTTATTTTAAATGTAAATTGTCTTATTCCACTGGCAACGTGTCTCAATTACCTCCTCAATTCAAGAACAAATGCACTTGTTTTAAGAAAAAATGACTAGATTTCAGCGCAGGAAGCGAGCCAAACAGCGTCGTCTTTCCAAACGATCATTAATGACGTTATAAGCATTTGCACCCGACAAGATAAAACTTTAATTTCACCCATTTCTTTTATGAATTCATGTGAATAAATGTGGGGTCTCCTATTTTTTACCTGAACATAAATGCAGCGCAGCAATCCTTTCTTCTGCAGGTTAAACAATCC
>NW_015152437.1:21623-22472 GCF_000732505.1 Cyprinodon variegatus
TATTTTAAGAGTAAAAATACTCATTCCATTGGAAAACTACCTCATTTACCTACTCAAATTAAGGGTGAATACACTTAATTTAAGAAATTTTACGTTATTTCGAGATCGTTTTTGCAGTGAACTAACAGATAATTCATTTGATTGTCTTATTTCAAGTGTATTTCATCTAATTGTTTGAGTAAAAATCCTAATTCGATTGACAGATCATTGTATTTACCTGCTCAAATTAAGGGTAAATACACTTAATTTAGGGAAGTCTTTATATTTAAAAGAAATAAGTAAAAATGTCTTTAATTAAGTGTATTTACCCTTGATTTGAGCAGGTAAATGAGTTTGCCAATGGAATCATTATTTCTACTATTAAAATAAGATAAATAGATAATATTCACTTGAAATAAGACAATGCAATTGTGTTTTCTTATTTTAAATCTAAATGATTTTGTTCCATTGGCAAGATGTCTCTTTTATCTCCTCAATTCAAGAACAAATGCACTTATTTTAAGAAAAAAATTACCTATCAAGATTTAGATTTTTTGCAGTGCACTGCAAAAACGATCTAGAAATAAGTAAAACTTTCTTAAATTAAGTGTATTTATCCTTAATTTCAGTAGGTAAATGAGATAGTTTGCCAATGGAATCAGTATTTTTACTCCTAAAATAAGATAAATAGATAATATTCACTTGAAATAAGACAATGCAATTATGTTTTCTTATTTTTAATGTAAATTGTCTTGTTCCATTGGCAAAATGTCTCTTTTACCTCCTCATTTCAAGAACAAAATGCACTAATTTTAGGAAAAAATTACTTATCTAGATTTGGATTTTTTGCAGTGTTGCAGTGCGCTCTGG
>NW_015152437.1:24852-26152 GCF_000732505.1 Cyprinodon variegatus
GCAAAACCAAAACTAAAACTATTGCGGGATCTCGCAAAACTTTTGAGGGGTTTCTCGCAAAAGTATTGCGAGATCTCACAAAAAATAAACTTTTGCGAGATCCTGCAATACTTTTGCAAGATTTCGCAATACTTTTGCGAGATCTCGCAAAACCAAAACTAAAACTATTGCGGGATTTCGCAAAACTTTTGAGGGGTTTCTCGCAAAAGTATTGCGAGATCTCGGAAAAAATAAACTTTTGCAAGATCCTGCAATACTTCTGCGAGATCTCGCAAAAGCAAAACTAAAACTATTGCGGGATCTCGCAAAAAATAAACTTTTGCGAGATCCTGCAATACTTTTGCAAGATCTCGCAATACTTTTGTGGGATCTCGCAAAACTTTTGAGGGGTTTCTCGCAAAAGTATTGCAAAATCTTGGAAAAATTAACTTTTGCAAGATCCTGCAATACTTCTGCGAGATCTCGCAAAAGCAAAACTAAAACTATTGCGAGATCTCGCAAAAGTATTGCTGGATCTTGCAAAAGTTTATTTTTTGCGAGATCTCGCAAAAATTAATTTTTTCCCTCCATGTCCCTTTAGGGGCTCCGTACTTGTTTGTTATGCTAAGGGCTTTTTATTTTGATTTTAATGATAATCCAAATAAAAAAAATTCAAGCCAANCCTATTTTAAATGTAAATTGTTCTTATCCATTAGCAAAGTGTCTCACTTACCTCCTCCATTCCTCCTCCACTCCTCCAAGACAAAATTGACTTATAAATACACAAAATTTCTTAAATTTAGTGTATTTACCCTTAATTTGAGTGGGTAAATATGATGATTTGCCAATGAAATTAGTATCTTTACTCTTAAAATAAGAAATTAGATAATATGAACTTGAAATAAGACAATGCAATTGTTTTTTCTTATTTCAAATGTAAATTGTCTTGCTCCATCGGCAAAGTGTCTCACTTTCGTACTGAATTGGAGAAAAAATTCACTTATTTCAAGTAAAAATTGCTTCATTAGATGTGCATTTTTTGCAGTGCATGTAAATCAGACGCTTTGATGCCCAGACGGGGCCCCGTCTGAACACACCATTAGACATCCTGTAGCTTCCTATCTGCAGCTTTGCCTGCAGAAATGAAAGAAGCTTCACTTCTTCCTTACATATGAGGCTGTTTAGAGGCCAAGTGAAGATGGATGCTTCCTTTTCTCAGGAGGCAACCGTTGCAAACACGAGTCAACGGTTTCCCCAAGATCTTACTGATAGCATAGCAAAAAAAATCTAAATAATTAATCTTTTCTTAAAATTACTGCAT
>NW_015152437.1:27049-28910 GCF_000732505.1 Cyprinodon variegatus
CAATGGAATCAGTATTTTTACTCCTAAAATTAGATATTGGTATAAAATACACTTGAAATAAGACGATGCAATTGAGTTTTCTTATTTTAAATGTAAATTGTCTTGTTCCATTGGCAACATGTCTCACTTACCTCCTCAATTCAAGAACAAATGCACTTATTTTAAGAAGAAATTGTCTAGATTTCAGCGCAGGAAGCGAGTGAAACTGTGTGGTCTTTCCAAGCAATCATTAACAGAATAAAACTGACAATAACAGAAATTGCATTTGACACTTGATTTACATCCGTCGTCATGGAAACTTAAAGGGAGGACGTTATGGAAGGCACAAAGGCTTGGATTTTCTGCTATATTTAAATTATAGTGAGAAGTTTTCCCCCAATAGTTTAAACAGTTTTGGCTTGAAATGAAAAGATAAACGAATAAATCTCAACCTGTTTATTTTTCCCCATCTTAGGATCAACTTTTCTTGACAGTTTAAACGTTCTGAGAACTTTCTCCTTGCACACGGGAGAAAACATAAGGAGAAAATAAATGAAAGGATCCAGGCTTGCCGTACGTTATCCCTCTTTGATCTCCAGCTGAGCAACTGTCTTCAGCAACCCGACGCTTCAGGCAGAAAGCTGGAGGAGATTTTTATTCATGTTTTATTTGGTGTGTGCGTTAGGGTGTGTGGAGGAAGTCAGGGAAATGATTTACATTAAATCAAATTACATTTCTACACTCTGTTCAGCTTAAATATTTATCAAGTATTTTGTTCTTATAAGGCATCAGTTTGAAGTGAAGAATATGAAACTGATCTTTAGTGTTAAATAGCTTAAACTAAAGCAGGAGTATTTATAACCACGCTGAGCAGTTTCATATTTTTTATCCAGTTAGGATGTCAGTGTTCTGCAATAAAATAGATTTTTTTTTATCAACAATTGTAGATTTTCCAAACCTCAGCAGCTCACATTTAACAGGCTTCATTGTGGTTCTGTCAGGTTAGGTCGTTCACATGTCTCCACACAACCAGCAATTAGCATTTACAACTAGCTAGCCACTTTTAGCGCTTAGATCCCCAAAGTTTAATTGCATTTTTAAAAGTTTGTTTCTTTTGGTAATGTTAAAGTTGTGGTGTTAAAGAAACAGAAATTTAAAGTTGTAGGGAAGCGGCCGTTCCAACGGTTGCATTTCCGAATTCTCCCAGTGGTGNTTTATGAATTCATGTGAATAAATGTGGGGTTTCCTATTTTTTACCTGAACATAAATGCAGCGCAGCAATCCTTTCTTCTGCAGGTTAAACAATCCCTTTATGTCTAAGGACAGAAGACATTTTTTTTCTTTCCACTAGAGGGGCCGTAGCAGTATGAAAGCCTGACAGAAATAACATAAAATGCACACATTTCATTTTTAGGCCATGATCTTATTAATAAAGATCTTCAGATCAACTTATTAATGATAAAGATAAACCCATTTATTTGAAGATTGCATCTCCAGTTTAATTGAAATTTCCCACATATTCCCAGAGCTAATTTCTTGGCGCCTTCGTCCTGAGCAGCATGACAGCAGAATCTCGTTCTGCAGTTTTCTAGGCTCAACATTTCCTGCTGCTTATCAGCATCTATCTATTACCAGGAAAAAACTACTCAAACAGTTCATTGAAATCTGGCTTTAATGTTTTCAGATCAAAGTTCTTTGCAGCTATGACGTGTTGCTCTGGTCATTTTAAAAGTTTTGGTTGTCAATTATATCTTTTTTTCCCTGATCCAAAGAGAAAACTGGAAAATAAAAGATCAAGCTCACTCTGAAAGAAAGTGTGGCTCAGATCTTTGCAATGAAAATGGATTTTAAAGTCGTAGGGAAGCGGCTGTTCCAACCGTTG
>NW_015152437.1:34758-40161 GCF_000732505.1 Cyprinodon variegatus
TAAAGTGAATGTGATTGGTCGATTATCAAGGGGGCGGGATTGTTGATTCCTGAAATAAAGGTGATCACGTAAACAAAGAACAGTTTTTAAACAGTGCTTATATTTTAAGTCACTTTTAGGTATCAATATGGGCGGTTCTAGACAGGGGCCAATGGGGGCCAGTGCCCCTGTAGATCATGTCCTGGCCCCTGTACTGAAGACATAATACTAAAAGAAATTCTAACGATGATCTGCGCTGGAACAGACATGATTACTGATAGGTCTTTGGATCTATCTCATTTTTTTTTTGTTTAAAAAATTCTGTTTTACTAATTACTTAAAAACAAAAAGGTTATAGCTTCAGTTGTATTGAGAGAGGATCCCAGTTTTCATCTGCTAAATGGTTTTTTTTTCAAAACATAAAAAAAAAATTCTCATTTTTTACAACTGAATTTATCAGTTTTTCTTGAGTTCTTATAGTGATTTTTTAATAAACTGTAATTTTGCCATAAACTAAGACAGAAATATGTAAACTTCCTAATTTATGAATGTATATTGACCTAATATTCCAAATAACAGCTTTATTTGATCTTTTAATATTGCTACATTTTTTTATTCACTTGTTCATGGAGCCCCTAAAGGGACATGGAAAAAAAGAACTTTTAAGAGATCCCGCAATACTTTTACGAGATCTCGCAAAAGTATTGCAGGATCTCTCAAAAGTATTGCGAGATCTCCCAAAAAATAAACTTTTGCGAGAACCCGCAATACTTTTGCGAGATCTCGCAAAACTAAAACTATTGCGGGATCTCGCAATACTTTTGCGAGATCCCACAAAAGTATTGCAGGATCTCGCAAAAGTTTATTTTTTGCAAGATCTGGCGAAAGTATTGCGAGATCCCGCAATACTTTTGCGAGATCTCGCAAAGCCAAAACTAAAACTATTGCGGGATCTCGCAATACTTTTGCGAGATCCCACAAAAGTATTGCGGGATCTCGCAAAAATTTATTTTTTCCCTCCATGTCCCTTTAGGGGTTCCATACTTGTTTGCTATGCTAAGGGATTTTTATTTTGATTTTAATGATAATCCAAATAAAAAATAATTCAAGCCAAAAATAAATATTTACAGTTGGAAGACACCAAATTATAAATAAACCTAATTAAATGGAAATTTTACTTCATTCAGCTCTCTTAATATATTTAAATTCCTTGCCCTGTTTTTTTTTGTTCCATGCTTTTCTGTGCCCCCATAGAAAACACGCGGGCCCCCTCCACCCCCCACCCCCTGGTACATTTGGTCTAGAGCCGCCACTGGGTATCAAGTCCACGAACATAAGGTTTAATTTTCTCTTTTAGATTAGATACTTATATTGCTACAATTTTTTTAGTCACTTGTTTATGGAGCCCCTAAAGGGACATGGAGGGGAGAAAAAAACTTTTGCGAGATCCTGCAATACTTTTGCGAGATCTTGCAAAACCAAAACTAAAACTATTGCGGGATCTCGCAAAACTTTAGGGGTTTCTCGCAAAAGTATTGCGAGATCTCGCAAAAAATAAACTTTTGCGAGATCCTGCAATACTTTTGCGAGATCTCACAAAACCAAAAGTAAAACTATTGCGGGATGTCGCAAAACTTTAGGGGTTTCTCGCAAAAGTATTGCGAGATCTCGCAAAAAATAAACTTTTGCGAGATCCTGCAATACTTTTGCGAGATCTTGCAAAAGCAAAACTAAAACTATTGCGAGATCTCGCAAAAGTATTGCTGGATCTCGCAAAAGTTTATTTTTTCCCTCCATGTCCCTTTAGGGGCTCCGTACTTGTGAGCTATGCTAAGGGATTTTTATTTTGATTTTAATGATAATCCAAATAAAAAAATTTCAAGCCAAAAATAAATATTTACAGTTGGAAGACAAAGAATTTTAACTAAACCTAATTAAATGGAAACTTCATGCAGCTCTCTTAATATATTTAAATTCCTTGCACTGTTCTTTTGTTTCATGCTTTTCTGTCCCCCATAGAAAACACGTTGGCCCCCTCCACCCCCTGCCCCCGGGTACATTTGGTCTAGAGCCGCCACTGGGTATCAAGTCCACCAACATAAGGTTTAATTTTCTCTTTTCTTCTTTTCTGAAAATATTTTTGTTTTATTGGCATAAATATATCATAAATATGCAACAGCCAGGGGTTATTTCAATAAAAAAGTATTAAAGTATTAAATCTTTGAAACTTTTAAAAAAGTTTCAAAATGAAAATCATAAATGAAAAGATTGATAAATTCATCCAACTAATCCTACTCCAGCGTTCACTCCTGCTATATATAGTAAAAATGTTGGCACCCCGCCCAATAGACAGTCATTACTTTAAATAACGGTTTTTTCCTAAACTTTGAACTTTATGTTCAACTCAATAAAAAATTCAGACCAATAATGAAAACTTGTATTATTTAAATTAGACGTTTTCTACAACTGTATATCCACACGGCACATTTGTTGCTTGTAGTTAGTGCTGAAAGAATTTGAAATAAATGTGCAACCCGCAAATTTAATTTAGAAAAAATGAGCAATTAGATGTTTGGCAAAATCTCACGGCCCGTTTGGAAACAGGGCAAAGCTGGAACGCCTTCGCCTGCTTGGAGCAGAAGAAACGGGGCAATATGAAGGATAGCCAGCCTGCTGGGCAAGGAGCTAATCAGCTAAACAGCCTGCAGGACGGGGGGGGGCATGAGGATACAAAAGAACGCGTGTTTGAATGGCCTGTCTATTAAAAAATGTCTGACCATCATGATGAGGTGAATCCACCAGACTGTCGGGTAAATGAAACCTTCTATTCAGCAAAAAAGAACAGGCGTCCATTCAAAACTGCAATAATCATCATTTCCAGGATTCAAGCTGGAGAAAAAGGGCTAAAGAAATATCAGATCTTTAATCTTTTTAGCTGTTGATAAGAAATTTGATTCATTTTTTTAACTCACATATTCCTGCTGCTTATGGGAGAGGATGATCACAGAGACTGGATGAACAAATTAACAACCAGGGACCCAGAGAGAGAAGGAGCAGACAAACCCCAGCCTGCTAACATCTTTGCCACCATACAGTTTACCGTTCGGTTCGACCGTCTCGGTTCGGTTCGCGTGTGTTTCGTTCGGTTCATGTGCTGCTCCTTTTTCTCATAGGCGAAGCGTTTACACTCCAGAGCAGAAGGTGGCGGTACTGCGACCAAAGCCAACCACCAGTAGTAAACTAGAAGAAGAAGAAGCGAAGCAGCGTAGCCGGGTGTAGCAGAAAAAAATCAGTTGTTGTGGAGAATTGTGTGGGTATGGCGAGTGGGAAAGAACAGGAGTTGGAAGACGCGCCAGCAGCACTTTATAGGTCTGCTGTATGGGACCACTTTGCATTTAGAGTGACCTACGATGACGGCGGAAAGAAAGCTGTGGATAAAAGTGCAACAGTGTGCAAGCATTGTGCAACACGTTTTGTTTATGCTAACAGCAACACGACCAACATGTCAGGCTAACAATCGACATATACCGAACCGAAATCCGTGACCACGAAAGCGTGAACCGAACCGAACCGTGGATTTTGTGAACCGTTCCACCCCTAATACAGTTTATATATTATATCAGTTGCAGTTAGCTTTACGGCTGTCACAATAATATTTCAAACTATATCGATATTTAATGAAATGCTTCATAATCGTAGTTAAAAAATGTATGAAAAACTGCCCTTTTTCAATGACAACGAGAAACTTGACCTCTACAGCGGATATATTCCCCCCTGTAAAGCCGGTCATGCACGCTAACGCTAACTCAACGGTGAGTTTATTACTTTAATTTTTCTGTAGTTGAGTTAGCGTTAGCTTGCGTGACCGGCTCCGTCATGCTGGTTTTCCTTCCGTATGAGCGCCACAAGCGTCACGTCACGTGACTAAGAAAACGTAACGGGATTGGCTGGGTGTTGGACGCCACAATCCACCGCTAATGTCTGTGACCTGAAGTAACCCTTCCCTTTTTACACTGAATTTAGACGCCGAATTTAAGACAGTGAAATAGAGCCAGTTGAATCTCAGGAGGCTGAAAATATTGAGGTTGAATTTTGAAAGGTTGAGATTTTTTATATGCAGATTTTTTTTTAACACTGAAAAATAAGTATTGAAAATGTAATCACTTTGAAATAGTAAAGTGAATTTTTAGCTTGAAGAGAAAATAAATGAAATTTCATCTGTGTAGAAATAATGACAATGAATTTTTTTTTAGGTCAAAAATGTTCTGAATATATTTTAACACTTAAACAGTAAGTACAAAAAACAAAATTAAAAATTTCGGTGGCATTTTTAATTCAAATCCCAGCGACACGAATTTACTTCCATACCCAACTAGCCAAAGCAGCGCGTTTCACTCTAGTGAGCTTCATATTCTGCCACATTAGTTATATCAGTTGAAACAAGAAATATGTGATTTTTTATTTTTACTTTTTTCTTGCATTGGTATCATCCTAGATTGAAATTTGTAAAATCTGACAAATTCTTTGTAATAATGTTTTCCCATTAAGCCAAACCCACTCCTTATCAGTTAGAACTACAGAAAGCTGTCATTTATGTAAGGCCGGGTTTAGAGTGACAGGAATTCAGATGTTTGAACAGGAAGCGATGTTTTTCAGCGAAGCATAAATGGAGCTGCACACATAAAGGAAGCGAGAACCAAAAACTCAAAAGGTGTTATTTCTGTTTTCTTTTTTCTCATCACAAACGCCTCTTGCTTGCCGTTGCACTTTATACATGCACTGATGCAGAGCTGCAGAAGCGCCGATTTAAATCTCCATCATCACAACAACACCCAACATTAAAAAAAAAAAAAAAAAAAAACGAGGCATCTCAGCTCAGATTCACCGTAACTCCTGGAAGCAACGTCTCCTTTCTCTGAAACGGTTAAAATGTGACAGATAAGGTCAACCACAACCTCTAACACCGCTATTGAAGCTGTTAAACACTTATCGAGAAAAAGGATCTACACTCAAAGCCGGAACATCAACCGCAGCTTGTGGTGTTGATCTCAATATGAATTAAAAATACTCATATGAATTAAATGAGTCTGAATATATTCAACAACACGGCTCTAAAGAAGAAGCCTTAAGTTCTTTTTCACCTTAAATGGTGCCACATTTGCAAAAGCCTTTGTCACTATATAGCCTAATGATTCTTTAAAGTCGTAGGAAAGTCATATTAAAATGTCAAATCATTCTGGCTTCAACATGAATATAAATGTAATCTTTATCAGGCGATATTGTCCCAAAATGTAGAAAATATATATATTTTTTAAAATTCCTGTCTTAAAATCTGTTTTTGTTCTGCAGGCCAGTTAGTTCTACGTCAGCCTGAACACCTAAATTCGGCCAATCATATATCAACGGTCAGCTGTCAATCAAATG
>NW_015152437.1:43007-43856 GCF_000732505.1 Cyprinodon variegatus
GAACCTACTAGCACTAGGTTGCTAACTGGTTAGCAAGATGCTTCAGACAAACTGGCCCCAATAAAACCTGCTTGTGAACCTTCCGCCACAACAATCCCGCCCCCTTGATAATCGACCAATCACATTCACTTTATTCACTCGTGTAAAGTTGGGCACCACTGGGAAAATTCGGAAATGCAACCATTGGAACGATCATTTTTCTGCAAATTAAACAGTGTTTGTCACAGGTTAGCTAGCGTGGCTGGGTTGGTCGCCATGTATAAAGTCCAGGGTGATGTCACAGCTGTCTGAGGTTTTGTAGATCATGACAGATAAAACCGCCTCTGTTGGGGGAAAAATAACCCTCCTAAAAAATGTGGCCAATAACAGCAAACATATAGAATTACTACTGGTTTATATCTGGGCTTCCAGCCCACAGCATCACACTGCCTCAATCAATAGCTTTTCGGCAGTAGGAGCAAGAACTGTTAAAAAACTTTCCTTCTGTTAATGCACTATTTTATGATGAAGTAATAGAAATATGTTTGTCTATTCATGTGTTTAATCATCTATAACATGAACTTTTTTCCTGTTAAAAAACACAAGAAAATGTCAAAATAAAAAAATAACTCAGTTCTTTTATAAAGACATAAAGTATAATATTCTATATTCTTTATTCTTTTAGTACTTATTTGTGCTGTTGGATCACAATGATCTGTTTAGATTAAATAAACATGGAGCAACTCTGGTGAGAAGAATTCAGACAAATAATAGAGAGAAGAACACTGGCTTCCTTACGTGTTGCTCTCCATTGTTTACTTCCCTGATTTCTGTCGCACTGGTGACATTATCAATGCTAACCTTCTGTGA
>NW_015152437.1:46738-48370 GCF_000732505.1 Cyprinodon variegatus
GGCCTTCAATCCGATTATTTGTGTCCATGTAAACGTAGCTACTCAAACCAAGCTCTGCCTCCGCCTAGCCCTCAGCCTGCCGACAGCCTCTGGACCCTCCTGGTTCCCCGCTCAGCTCAACTCCTGTACAGGTACAGCCCTGCACACATCCTGCAAATTACCTGGACCTCCACTAACTCCTCTGTCCCCCTCTGCAGTGAACCCACTCATGACCAGACGAGTTCCCCTTGGGATCTGTTTATTTATTGTATTCCATCTTCTAAATAAACCTTTAAACTTTTATCCTGTCTCGGAGTGTTCTGCATGTGGGTTAGGCACCTGAAGCCAAACATGATGGTTTTGAAACCGTTTAGTTTAAACTAACAAATTCAATGCAACAACTTTGTGCTTTCTATATTTTATGCTGATAAATCGGACCAACGTCAGCGTTTGGATGTGCTGATGGGAACCCACCTGCTGCCCTCACTCCGCTTCCTCTCTGTTTAAAGCAACCGAACCACAAACAGCCACCGAACACACTTCCATTAAATACAGAAACAGGTGAAACATAACAAGAGGTAGAAAGGCGAGAAACACAAAGAACTCTGATCCAAAATAAAGCCGCCTGAGTGCCTGAGGAGGCTGAAAGAGTGAAAGCAGGACGGTGTAATTGAATGATTGCTGTGTGTCTGCATTAAGTAATTTCTGCAGTCTTCAGGACGCAGCAGCAGCAGCAGCGGCGCTGAGAGAAGACGTTCATCCCATCAGCCAGAAGCGCTGAAGGCTACCGAGGCGATAAGACAGCAGCCAGGTTACCGGAGCCGCTACGGTGGCTGCAGAGGGGAAAAAAACAGCTACTTTTATCATAATTACACCGTTCACAGGTCTGAGGTGGGAAGTTAATGGCGTCTGAAAGAAAGAGGGGGGAAAAATCAATATCTAAGAGGCAGTTAATGTAATTATGAGCCTCCTCTGGTCCTCCTGCAGTTCTCTGGATAATTGGAGCTCGCTGGTAAGACTCCAGGTTCAACCTATTCTGGTTCAATCCAACCTCCTGCTGTTTGTTTTACCAGCAGGACTTTATTCCTAACAGGAAACATGGAGTTCAAGCTATTAGAGGCACATGCGATCTGTCATTGATCGGGTCAGACATTGACGGTTACATCCCCCGTCGTTCCCACGACAGCATCAGTACATATCAGATGATGGAAAATATAATGGAATAAGAGCTGAAGTCACCGGTCTGACAGGAGCTGCAGGGTTTTATTGATTTATTGATCAAACCTGAAGTCTTTTCATTCAATTCAATTAAAAACAATATTTTTTATCTTAGAGGAGACCTCTGAGTGTTTCTAACTCGGCGCGGACGGCAAGCGCTCTGTTCCGTTCAGAACAAACGAAATGCAAACAATTCACTGAAAAATAAATCAACACATTCCCACCTTTCAACAATAACAGGAAAGATGGAAGAATGTGTTTATAAAGGAAGAGAAAAGGGATTAAGCAGGGGTGGATTTAAGAAATCTGGGACCCTAGGCAGAGACAGGCAGGGGGCCCCTCTGACTGGAGAAATGTTAATAGAATAGACATCCATTATCTGTTCTAGGTTGTGTCCCTCTCTTCTTGTCCCTTTTCTTCTTGTTTTCCTCTCTA
>NW_015152437.1:49704-52195 GCF_000732505.1 Cyprinodon variegatus
ATAGGGGTGTAAATAATAATCGTTTTGTATCGATGCATCGATCCAACAGCCGACGATCCGATGCATCGATACGTCCGCAAGATAATCGAATCATGTTTTTTTTTTTTTCCTCCGGTCTATTTTTATCCATTTGCTCCTGGGTGTAATTCTCCCTCCCGTGCTGCGGTGGCGCTAAACCTATTTTGCCCTCCTACCTCGCTTCCTGGTTATACTCTTACAGCAGTGTGTTGCAGTGAGCTTGATGCAGACATTTTTGATTTATGCTCAATATTGAAGCGTGGTCTGAGCTACACGCTGTGGGACTAGATACAACCGAGGCGGTGAGGAAGTGGGGGCGAGTTTAGTCCGACGACGGAGGGACATGAGGGCCAAAAAGAGCGGAGATCCAGGTGGGAAACGGACCCAGCGTTCTCACGCACCTCGCTCTTCTATCGGGTCAAACTTCACGAGTTGTTTTCCGCAATTTCGGTCATAAAAACAAACCAAGCTGGCCTCCTGTCTGCGGCGCTGTCTGCCGTTAGCTACAATTTGGGAGAGGAGCAGCGGAGCGTCTGTGGAGGGGGCGGAGCCTCTGGAGCCGAGGTATTGCATTGCACTCATTGCACTGCAGGATTTTTGCAGTTTGTTTTGCAGTATTTTTTGATGCAACTTTTCTACTTCTCTTATTTGCTGTTGTTTCTAAAAAAAAAACAAAAAAAAACGCATAACAATATTACAGCTTTCATTGATTTATTTCAAACTTGAAACTTTGTTTAGCCTGTAAAAAAAAAAAATAATAATAAAAAAAATAACCGATTTTTTCTAATCGAATCGTGGTGTATTCTTGAGTATCGAAAATAATTGAATCGTTGGGTCAGGAAATCGATACCGAATCGAATCGCCATGATGGATGTGATTTACACCCCTATCCATAACTGTTTTTATGTTTTGTATTTTCATCTTTCTTTTTATTTATTTTTTGTATTTTCTGTAAAGTCACCTTAAGTGTCCAGAAAGGCGCTGTTAAATAAAATGTATTATTATTATTATTATTATTATTGCTGTTTTTTTGCAACTAATGTCCTCGAGTCTTCTCATTTTATTTTGCTAATAATTTCGGATTCATATTGAAGGACGTCGAAATGGTTTATCGGGCTTTTGTTTTGAAGACGTGCTTTTCCATTTCCTGAAACACGGAAAATGTTTCTACCTTCATAACTCCATTCTAAGAAAAAAGTCAGAATTCCGTGATTAAAGTCAGAAGTCTGACTTTTTTTCTCATATTATACTAAAATAAAATTTAAAAATTTGTTATCTTTTTTAAATTTTTTTCAGTGGCACTAATCCTCTTCCGTAGAACTATAAATTTGGAGTATTGTACCATTTTGTTTTTTTGTAACAGTTAAAAGTTGATATGTTTTTATTTGCAGACGAAGTTTAAGCAAGCAAATAAGCTAATGTTAGCTAATAGCATTTATCCTTTCTGGTTTTTTTGGCTAAAGGGGAAATTTGATCATATTTCAATTGAATAATTTTTTACTTTATTTTATTTACAGCTCTTACTGTGTGTCTAAAGTCTTTCCTCCTGTTGGATAAATAAAAGGACTGAAAAACGCCACCATCGTCCATCAGTCGTCTGAATCTAGTCTAAACCAAATGTTTTATGTCCACCGTGCACCGACTGAAAGCCTTCATAAATTCTGAGGTTCCTGTGAAAAAACAGTGATGATGAAAATTTACATCTGCATATTTCTAAATAAATAAAATATGTTCTTATTTGGTGATTTTTCTTAAAAGAACAGAAACAAATAAAGCTTATATGAGGTAGTGTGGCTCCTTCAGCACGCTCTGCAGGATAAGGTCTCCAATCGGGTAAACCAGGACCCTCAGTGTTTAGCACAGGGCTCCTAATTGGCCCCGGGGCCTGTCCACGGTGTGTCAGCTCTGTGATGTACAGGCCAGCTCCCTGAGACGCTGTTCCAGGGTCGCCGTTAATGGCCGCAGCTAAAAAAAACAAAGGGGCGGCTGCAGCTCGGGGTTACCCTTTGTTTGGCTCATCAATGCTGCATCTTTTTTTTAATCGTATTTCATTATTCAACGCGATATATCGCGTTTTAAATGTCACACGTTGAGGGCAAAATGAGAGCGGCTGAGATGAGCTCAGACAACAAAGCATGAGCCTCCTGCATACAGAGAAAGCTCAGCCTTTAACACAGACGATGCCTCGTTAAGCGGGGATCTGCCTGACACCTTTAAAGCTCATAAGCGCTGTCACGCAGTCAATAAGAATAAATAAATCATGAATCTGGAAAATTGACTCTAAACAGAATGGAGTTGATTCGTGTTTCTGTTGGTGAAGCAGCAGCAGCAGCAGCAGCGGTCGGTGCTTCATTATTTTCATGAAAGAGAACAGAGCAGATTAAACATTGACTGAAATAACTTGTATGCTGATAAAAACGGCAGAAAACCTGCTGAAACATTTTAGAAACGGAGCCTAAAGTCCAGTTCCCTC
>NW_015152437.1:53473-56110 GCF_000732505.1 Cyprinodon variegatus
TAGAAAACTTTGAATCAATCTGACTGGATGATCTGGTTGAACTGGAAATTTCCTTAAGATGACATGATGTAAATTGGCGCTAAATTAACTGAATTTAATTTAATAACATTAAGCTGTGAAACATCATTAATATATTGAAACTACAGCCTTCATATTAGCTGTTTACTTCCTGGAAAGTTGTTTGCATATATTTAGATCTCTCTAAAATATAACCAAGACAGAAAAACAGTTGTCTGTGAAGCGTTTTGGTCTTATGAAGCACACCAGAATGCGTCTGATTGGTTGGGCTCATCAGTCAGCCGCTACTTTAGAGGTTGAGGTGAAATGAAAGATTGCAGCAAAGCTCTGCAGAACCGAGCCTCGGCTGCGGTCTGTCAGTTTTAGAAGGTCACGTTTTGACGGATGAGGCTGACCTGGCGTTAAGAGATGGGAGGCCAGCGGTGAACAGGGCAGCACTCTGCTCACACCAGGGGCCTGTGAGGAGCGTCCGCGTGCACGGCCATGGCTGCACAGGCTGGGGGGGGGAAACACGGCGCACAACATTTCAAGGCTGCACAGCTGTTCTAGCTGGACTTCCTCTATAGAGGCCAAACAGGAAAGGCTGCAGAGCCTGAAGGGGATACAGAGCCAGACCACCTGTTCTCTTTTTCCTCGAATTCACCTCTCATCCACATGCTTGCACTCCATGACCTCCAAATAAACTTTCCCTGAAGGATTATTTTGTTTTTCTTTAACGCAGCAACTGTTTTTTTCCCCATACTTCATGTGTTCCCTATAGCTCACAGTTCCTTATAAATGGAGCAGGTGTACAAAAAGCCTAACATTTATGCATATGATCAGGTTTTAAAGCTCATTGTACTGAAACATCACTGGTGAGAAGCACTAATTTATTAAAAAGTAGAGCTTTGCTTTTATGAACACATATCCTGCTAAAGTCGAGAGTTGTTTATAAATCCATAGGTGGCGCGCATCCAGTGGAAGACGCCATGTTGCAATGGCATCTTTGATTAAGCTAAATGAAAAGTGACAAAACCGCTAACCTCATGTCTATTCAGAGGCGTCAAGTAACAAAGTACAAATACTTCACTAACTTTAGCCTGTCTGGGCTAACGTTAGCCCGTGTTTGCAGCAGCCAGGGCTAATGTTAGCCCGTGTGCAGCAGCCAGGGCTAATGTTAGCCCGTCAGCAGCAGGCAGGGCTAACGTTATCCCATGTGCAGCAGCCAGGCCTAATGTTAGCCTGTGTGCAGTGGCCAGGGCTAACGTTAGCCCGTGTGCATCAGCCAGGGCTAACGTTAGCCCGTGTGCATCAGCCAGGGCTAAGGTTAGCCCGTGTGCAGTGGCCAGGGCTAACATTAGCCCGTGTGCATCAGCCAGGGCTAATGTTAGCCCGTCAGCAGCAGGCAGGGCTAACGTTAGCCTGTTTGCAGCAGCCAGGGCTAAGGTTAGCCCGTGTGCAGTGGCCAGGGCTAACGTTAGCCCGTGTGCAGCAGCCAGGCCTAACGTTAGCCCGTGTGCAGCAGCCAGGGCTAACGTTAGCCCGTGTGCAGCAGCCAGGGCTAACGTTAGCCCATGTGCAGCAGCCAGGGCTAATGTTAGCCAGTGTGCAGCAGCCAGGGCTAACGTCAGCTAGTGTGCAGCAGCCAGGGCTAACGTTAGCCCGTCTGCATCAGTCAGGGTTAACGTTATTTAATGTGCATCAGCCAGGGCTAACATTAGCCCATGTGCAGGAGCCAGGGCTAACATTAGCCCATGTGCAGCAGCCAGGGCTAACATTAGCCCATGTGCAGGAGCCAGGGCTAACATTAGCCCGTGTGCAGCAGCCAAGGCTAATGTTAGTTCATGTGTGCAGCAGCCAGGGCTAATGTTAGTTCATGTGTGCAGCAGCCAGGGCTAATGTTAGTTCATGTGTGCAGCAGCCAGGGCTAACGTTAGCCCGTGTGCATCAGTCAGGGCTAACGTTATTTAATGTGCATCAGCCAGGGCTAACATTAGCCCATGTGCAGCAGCCAGGGCTAATGTTAGCCAGTGTGCAGCAGCCAGGGCTAATGTTAGCCTGTGTGCAGCAGCCAGGGCTAACGTTAGCCAGTGTGCAGCAGCCAGGGCTAATGTTAGTTCATATGCAGCAGCCAGAGCTAACGTTAGCTAGTGTGCAGAAGCCAGGGCTAATGTTAGCCTGTGTGCAGCAGCCAGGGCTAATGTTAGCCCATGTGCAGCAGCCAGGGCTAACATTAGCCCTTCTGCAGCAGCCAGGGCTAACGTTAGCCCATGTGCAGCAAGCCGTTCCACACAGCTGGCTGGTATCACGGTTTTGGTTCTGTATAATTTTCTTTTTGAGTTTTCAGTTTCATTTTAATCCATGTTTTTCCTTGTTTTCTAGTTTTATTGGTTTAATTCCCATTTTGTGGTGTTTTCTGGATGTATTTGGGTTCTAAGGTATTTCTTGTTTGCCCTCTGGTGTTGGTCTCCTTTTCCCTAGCTCCCTTCTAGGCTCCACTGTTCACACCTGCTCCCAATCTGCTGATAAACCTGGTCTTCAAATCAGCAATGAAATGGGGATTCTCATATAAAGAAGCAGAATTCAACAACATCATAAAAATGATATAAAACAATCATTGATGAAGATCTGTAGGGAGTG
>NW_015152437.1:56478-58643 GCF_000732505.1 Cyprinodon variegatus
GGCTAACGTTATTTAATGTGCAGCAGCCAGGGCAAACGTTAGCCAATGTTCATCAGCCAGGGCTAACGTTATTTAATGTGCAGCAGCCAGGGCAAACGTTAGCCAATGTGCACCAGCCAGGGCTAACGTTAGCCAGTGTGCAGCAGCCACGGCTAACATTAGATCATGTGCAGCAGCCAGTGCTAATGTTAGCCCATGTGCAGCAGCCAGGGCTAACATTAGCCCTTCTGCAGCAGCCAGGGCTAACGTTAGCCCATGTGCAGCAGCCAGGGCTAACGTTAGCCCTTCTGCAGCAGCCAGGGCTAATGTTAGCTCGTGTGCAGCAGGCCGTTCCACACAGCTGGCTGGTATCACGGTTTTGGTTCTGTTTTCTTTTTGAGTTTTCTGTTTCATTTTAATCCATGTTTTCCTTTGTTTTCTAGTTTTATTGGTTTAATTCCTATTTTGTGGTGTTTTCTGGATGTATTTGAGTTCTAAGGTATTTCTTGTTTGCCCTCTGGTGTTGGTCTCCTTTTCCCTAGCTCTCTAGGCTCCTCTGTTCACACCTGCTCCCAATCTGCTGATAAGCCTGGTCTTCAAATTAGCAATGAAATGGGGATTCTCATATAAAGAAGCAGAATTCAACAACATCATAAAAATGATATAAAACAATCATTGATGAAGATCTGTAGGGAGTGATCAGGTCCATAAAATCAGCCTCTCTCTGGTTTTGCATCCTTATTATCACCACATTAAATTTTACGGCTCCAATACATTCAGCTCAGCCCGACATGTTTCCAATGGTCCTCCTCCTCACTACAGGATGAAGAGGCTATCGCTTATTTCATCACACAACATCCTCGCACCGCTGCCGCAATCAAGACAATCCAGGCCTACCATTCATCTATGAACATTCAATAGAAAATCTGCAATTAAAATGAGATGTTTTCCTGAACAGGCTGAGCAGACTAATTAAATTATACAGGCAAACAGTTTTCAAATTAATATTTCTTATACAATGAATCCATTACTTTATAACATACGCATTTGTTTGACTTTCCTTTTTTAGAAACTGACTAAACAGACGCACACACACTACCTCCTGCGTTAAAATGAGCCAACTCTCTGCCAGTTCAATAAAACATTATTTGTTTTATTTTGCATTCGTTTTTCCCCAAATGACAGCTTCTTTAATTGTTTTCTATAACGAGAGTGTGCCAGCAGATGATTAGATAGCTACCTGCAGACCATCGCTCCTTTAAAATAAATGACACACTCAGTTATGCTGCTTCTTATACCTGAAAATCATCATAACTGTTCAAATATTGTTCTTACCTCCTAAAGATACGCCACTTTTAATCCATTCTGGCATCTAATTCCTGCGGATTACTGCTGTAATGTTCTAATTACAGTGAATTCCAGCCGAGATTACGGAACAGCATGTTTCACCACATCGCAGCGGCCCTTCAAAGTCATTCTATGATAGAAGAGCAGCAGTAATTAGCCTTGAAATATGCAGTGCGCTACGTCGGATTAAAGCGCTCAGTCTTGTTGGTATTTTCTTTGCTTTGTTTGCTATAGTTGTAACAAAATGGTTATTTCATAAACGACCTTTTTAAAGACGCTTCATTTCTTTTCTTGATAAATAAAAATAAGATAAAGAGATAAGATAAAGGGTTAAGCGAGTTTTAATTCACACTCAAATAAGTCAATATTTCTTAAATTAAATGTATTTCCTCTTTATCTCAGCAGGTAAATAAGAATATTTTGCCAAATGAATCCTTATTTTACTCTTAAAACAAGCTTATTAAGCTTATATTGCCACATTGCCAGACAGGACACTAAAAAAAAATCTTATATTAAATGTAAATGATCTTGTTCCATTGGTAAAGTGTCTCACTTACCTCCTCAATTAAAGAAAAGCACTTATTTTAAGAAAGAATGACTTATCTAGATTTAGATTTTTTTCCAGTGCAGTCTTACATATAAAATCAACTGGGGCTGCAACAACGAATCGATAAAATCGATAAAAATCGACTTTTAAAAGCGTTGGCAACGAATTTCATCATTGATTAGTTGTGTCACGCGATTAATGCGTCATCCGCCGCCGTCGCCATCACTGCCACTTGACTGAAACGGGGGAAGAAGAAAAAATACGGCAGAGCGAGCCAGTGCTGCAGGTGCAG